>NC_086444.1:350489358-350789358 GCF_028390025.1 Pseudophryne corroboree
CCACAAAGGAAGATTCACGGGGAAGCACACATGTCTGCACCACAGCCGCAGGAGCCATCAAGACAGCCAGTAATGCACTCAAGGTACCAGAAAGGGTGAGCCAGAAACCGGGATAATGCAGCCTAAGCCCACAGCACCGCAGGGCAATCAGTGAAGTCTGAGGCACAGGACCCAGTGAGGCCCGACGGCAGAGGTCTTCGGCTGCCATGCAAGAGTACCACAGGGAGGAGGCCAACCACATCACTCAAAAGAGACAGGAATGGTAGCCCCACCAATGTGATAAATTAAAAGTAGGAAACTCCAGGCAAACATGATAAACAGGATATGTGCAAGAGAGCTGGCAAGATGTGTCCTACTCTATCCTACTGCACAGTGTCTTTTTACTGGCATAGGACTGTAGAACAGCATGGCCAGGCTTAGGCCTGGAAATACAGGTACATATAAAAATAAGTAAACAAATATAAAAAGTCCTAGCACTCCACGTGCTCAGCAATCAGTCCTCTGCAGTGGCGTGCAGCCACTAACTGCCTTGCTCTCCTGGCATAGCCAGTGTCATCAGTCCCTAGCACAAAGGAGACTTCGGCCTACTAACTGGCCTCTAGCAGGCATCAGTGCCCAGATCTCTGGGTGAAGGGGGAGGGGGGGTTAAACTGTTCCTGTTCTCTGGTGCTGAGTTTCTGTTGTATTATGGCAATCCACATCACTCGGAATTCCAAATCTCCAATGCACCTGCAGAATGTGCCGGTCTTGTGTATCATGGCAATATAGCAAAGAGCTTTTCAATTTATTTTCGACCAGGATAAGGCACTCATAGAAATCACAAAAATGGTGGTGGCTCAGCATAAAACTCTGACAGCATCTTCATCAATCATAGCACCAACAGTGCTTCAGCAGTTCATCAAATATAATGACATTAAGAAGATTAATGTAATTGTTCAAACCGTTCAAAACTTGTGCATCATGACAACTCCACCTTCCACAGTCTGGAGCCATCTGGAGGCAGACGCATACCGGGCACAACATATATACATCCAGCACCAAATCAAACTTGCTTATTGCAGCTGAGCCTGATCCATCATCTAGTCTCCTGCGGCGTGCGTTCCACCGCACTGCGCATGTGCCACCTTCACACTACTGACTGTCGCATCATACTGCCCGCGTCAATGCCGGAACCCCGGCATTGCTCAGCTGCAATAAGTTAGTCTAATTTGGTGCTGGATGTATATATGTTGTGCCCGGTATGTGTCTGCCCCCAGATGGCTCCAGACTGTGATGTATAAGTCTTGAACGGTCATACAGTGACTGAGATCGACGGACTGGTTTGAACAATTACATTAACCTTCTTAATGTCATATTTCATGAACTGCTGAAGCACTGTTAGTGCTATGATTGATGAAGATGCTGTCAGAGTTTTTGCTGAGCCACCACCATATTTGTGATTTCTATGAGTGCCCTATCCTGGGGGCGAAAATAAATTGAAAAGTTTTTTGCTATATTGCTATGATGATTGAGTGCCTCTTCCTATACACACTTATTTACAGATGTAAGGGAGCACCACATGGATAAGTTATTGGATGAGTGCAATATGAGAGATGGAGATAGATAGATAGATAGATATTTATACTGTATATACACTTTACATCACTGCTAAAGCTGTAGTGGCAGGAACCACTAACGACTTGTCATTGAGCATTCGGTGCCTGTGCCTTCACTTAATGGTAATCTCCCTGTAGTGAGCAGCAGGAATAAAAAAACTTGCTTTTTGCACCTTCTAAAGTCTATATTCCATTTTTTAACTTCACATTGGTTTTCTTTTGCATAAAGTAAACATTGTGGGCCGGACGTAATGGAGTGCGAGATGGCCAGGTCGGTTTCGCCTTGTAAATGTTTGCTACTTTAAAAAAATGTACAGTACGTGTTCAGCCAGAATCTCGGCACTCCATTACTTCTGACCCTGTATCTTTCCAGAAATAAAAGTGGCCCCTCTTTGTGATATCTGAAGCTATTTTTGCCCTTTTGGTAGATATTGCAGTATATTGGCTTGTTAGTGCTATCTTCTCCCAATCACACAAACTGTGATCTACATATATTAAACATAAATAAAAGGAATGTTGAGTTTGATATATATCTGGGTTATTGTAACTTGTACTTACATAAGCTGCTCGGCTATAACATTAAAACCACCTGTCTAATATTGTATAGGGTCATTCCATGTCAGTTCACCCAAGCATGACACCCACCGACCCAGATTTTCATGACCCTTTGTACACTTGATACTACCACGTAGCTACTAACCCATGTCATTTTTTTCTTCTCTAGGCCTCACAGGTTTTGAGATATAGGGGTATATTCAATAAGTGTCGGATCCATTCCGACATGCATTTGTCGGAATGGATCCAACAAGGGCTATTTAATGAACGGCCAAATCCGACTGTCTGATTTTGCCGTTCCCTGTCAGCGGGGGAAGATCTCTGCAACGGGGCGGGGGGGGGGGGAGCTGGCAGCGGCTGGAGATGTCTGCTGCGGGGAGGAGGGTGGATGCGCTGTCAGCGGCTGCGGGGGGAGATCTCCGCAGTGTGGGGGGGGAAACTGGCAGCGCCGGGACTTTGATGTCTGCGCTGGCGAGGGGGGGGGGTGCGCCATCAGCGGTGTGGGGAAAGGGGGGTGGTGGGGGCGGGGGATGCGCTGTCAGCGGTGGGGGGAGACGTCTTCAGTGGGGGGTGCTGCCGGGAGTGAGGAGCCTGGCTGGGGGGACGCCCTGCTCAATCCGACTTTTTTTAAACTCGGATTGAGATTGTCAGAAAGGGGGCCAAAACCTGTCGGATTGGGTCCTCGTTTCCGACAGAAAATTTGTCGGAAAAAAACTGCCCATGTTGAATAGGTCGGAAACCCTTCTGACAGAAATCTGTCGGAAGCTGCAGTTTTTCCGACAGCTATTGAATACTGCCCATATGGGGTCAAAGTTTTGAAAAATTGCTGGGAAATGCCACTCCTGATGCTCCATTTTTTTGTGAGGTATATCTGGAAAACATTTCACATCTTGGTGCCTAATCCACGCATCATTTTGAAATTTTAACCCTTTGTCAATTAAAATATGCAGATTCCATTAGAAAATGTTTTATCAATCATGACTGACTTGACTGACTCCGAGAGTTTATTATACATTCTTTTACTTCATACTTAATATTTGTTTGGGTGAAAAAAAAAAAGTGGGTTCAATTATCATTATCAACCTAAGGCAGTTGAGTTATCATGTCCCTTTTTTGTATAAATCGAACCTTAAAGTATACTTTAAAGGGCTATGAAAGAAAAATAATGGGATTTTGATTGCCTGCATGAGTTTTTTTAATGTTTAATTATAATTCTCTTAAAAACAAAAATTACCATTGGGTATAATTTTGCCCGCCAGGGGAGTATTTTCATTTGTATATTTCTCATACGTCCTAAAGGATGCTGGGGACTCCGTAAGGACCATGGGGTATAGACGGGATCCGCAGGAGACATGGGCACACTATAAGACTTTGAATGGGTGTGAACTGGCTCCTCCCTCTATGCCCCTCCTCCAGACCTCAGTTAGACTTTGTGCCTAGGAGTGACTGGACACACACTAGGGGAGCTCTACTGAGTTTCTCTAAAGACTTTATTGTTAGGTTTTTAATTTTCTGGGAGACCTGCTGGCTACAGGCTCCCTGCATCGTGGGACTGAGGGGAGAGAAGTCAGACCTACTTCTTCTTAGTTAAGGGCTCTGCTTCTTAGGCTACTGGACACCATTAGCTCCAGAGGGTTCGATCACTTAGTTCGCCTAGCTGCTTGTTCCCGGAGCCGCGCCGTCACCCCCCTCACAGAAGCCAGAAGAAAGAAGCTGGGTGAGTATGAGAAGAACAAAAGACATCAGACGGCAGAAGACTTCAGTAACGGAGGTAAGCGCAGCGGTAGCGCTGCGCTCCATGCTCCCACACACCAACGGCACTCACAGGGTGCAGGGCGCTGGGGGGGAGCGCCCTGGGCAGCAGTTACTGAGTCTCTCTTTTTCACTGGCATGAAGTCCTATTCGGGCCCCGGCACCCGGTACGTTACCACCGCCAGTGTACAGCAGCGATCGTGCTGCGCGCCATTGCTCCCACTCACACCAACTGTTACATGGGCGCAGGGGGGGGCGCCCTTGACAGCAATATATATATATATATATATATATATATATATATATATATATATATAATATACACTGCTCAAAAAAATAAAGGGAACACTAAAATAACACATCCTAGATCTGAATGAATGAAATATTCTTATTAAATACTTTGTTCTTTGCATAGTTGAATGTGCTGACAACAAAATCACACAAAAATGATCAATGGAAATCAAATTTATTAACCCATGGAGGTCTGGATTTGGACTGAATTATTTTTTTGAGCAGTGTGTGTGTGTGTGTGTGTGTGTGTGTGTGTGTATATATATATATATATATATATATATATATATATATTGAGGAGGTATATAGTGTGTAGACACTATATACGGTCCCCTGCCTGCATAGAGACCTATATTATAAAGGGGCTGAAGCGCGCCAAAAAGGGGGCGGGGCTTAGCCCTCACAGCAGTGTTCAGCACCATTTTTTCTCTGTCCCCGCCAAGAAAGTGTACAAACAAGGGGGGGGCACAGATTTTTAGTGTTGTATTGAGGTATATATAGCACTATTTTTTATAAAGTGGCATATAATCATTGTTGTGCATGTTTCTAGGTGTGTTCCCTGTCAGAATACCCACTATAGTCTACATGTGTCTACTCACACAGCTATGGGAATCACTGTCTGCATCGCCAGCGCCTGTTGGTACTTGATGCAGTACATGCAGAGTCAACAGGTCGGTAGTTGTATGCTTGTCAAAAGTAAACAATGTATGGGAAACACAGTAGAATGTGGGTGACCCTGTCGGCACCAACTGCTATTACTGGGGGTAATTTAAAATGCCGGTATATATATATTTATATGTATATATATATATATATATATATATGGTGCGGTTCCATGGGCCTGTAGCTCGTGCACAGACTCGGTAGTTTATGTAGGGGAGTGTTATTAAAATTATTTACGTATACTCCCCTCGGACCCCTCAGGGTCGCAAGAATGTTATTTTGCCTGGTTACTACTCCCTGCTGTCGACGACTACTGGGTTTTCTGTCGACCATAAGGTTTCCTGTTAGATCCACAATTGGGGCACTCAGTACATGGTCATACACATTAAGGTCACTAGGGACCCGACGGTTCCGGACATTCCGTGTGTGTGTGTGTGTATATGTGTATATGTGTATATATGTATATATATATATATATGTATATATATATATATATATATATATATATATATATATATATATATATATATATATATATATATATATATATATATATATATATATATGATATGTGTGTTTTTTGTGTATTGCATTATGTATATTTACATTATGTTTATAATGAAATGTTCCTTCTCATGTGCTGGTCGCTCTGTTGATAAAGCTATAGGTCGGCAGTAACAAATTGGTCTCATATCCTCACAAGGAGGCCGAATGTTTATTCTTTTCCCGTCGCGGATAGAATACTGTGAAAGTCAACTCCTGGTCGACACGGGGCTCTGTCACAAAGGATCATATACAGGAAGCTAAGTGATATTTTATTTCTATGATTTGGGCTTATTTGCATTACGTGCACATGAGGGAGTGTTTATATTCGGAAAGGCATCCGATAGAATTACCCTAAAGAGAGAGGGGATGTTCATTATGTTGGTTCTTTTCTATAACATTGCGGCAGGCTGCAGTGCGTATACAGGAATGGCCGGGGGAATGCTGAGGCTGACTCCGAGAGATGCTGGAGTTTCTTCCTGGGACGGTGTACCGCTGTTGGGGATGCCTCAGTTCAGTCAATCTCGGCGGATACTGCTGCTAAATCTAACTTCGTGAAATAGTCTCCTTCACAACGGTTGGTGACTCATTCTTTTGTGGGATGCAGTCGTTTTAACCGGTTCGATACCGTTCTTTCTTCCTTTTCTGTGCAAGCAATGGAAGGTGAAATGGTAAGAGTTCTGCAGCCTTGTTAGGTTCGCAGAAGCGGATGTCGTTTTCAGTTTCTATCACATCCACCACATGTCGCTGAGTCTATCAGGCTGGAGGCCACTCCGGTGGGAACTCGTCTACTACTTTCCAGTCAGTCCGGGAATAGACTAGGACCTGTGAGTTAATTATAGAATCCAAAGGGGGACATTCTGGCGTTACAGATGTTTCCCCCCACTGTTTTTTCTAATAGATCTTGCCGTTTTCCCTCTGGAAGGGGAGGTAGTACGCGACACCATACCAGAGGTGCGTCAGGTTCAGGGCTTTGTCCTGCTGTCCCTGTTTAAAAAAAACAAACAAAAAAAATCGAAGAGGTTTAAATGCATTTTTTTCCGCATTCAGATTACCTGGGTGGATATCCAGGATTGTCTTTGCCATTTCACCGGACTGATGGCAGTGGGATAGTATTCTTTCAATAGTAAGAGCCATTGTTGTTCTGTATTGGCACACTCTCCTGATTAAGGTGAGGTCAAGACACAAGTGGTACAAATCGTTGTTTTCTCTCTGACTGTTCTTCAACACAGGGGAGGGCTGTTATTCCCAATGACGCAGGCGTCGGAGGTGGGTATCAGAGTAGATGCGGAACGGTTGAAGTTCTGTGTGTTCCTGTGGAAAGAGGTCTGAGGATCCGGAGTCGGATCAGATTTGCAGTGACAATCCATCAATATGTTCCGTTGATGAAGAAGATGGGTGCGGCCTCAGAGGCCTTTTCGGTGAGTAGGTCAGATGCCAGAGTGGTTTTCACGGGACCAGTTGGAAATTTGGTCCGGATCTCACCTGCGCATGCGCCGGAATATAATCCTAATGGCCAGGTTTTCGCTCCTGTGGTGTCGGCTCAGTTCTCACCTCCTAGAGGGACGAAGGTTCGGAATCCCGGATGAGATCCTGGTGTCCATGCATGCAGATCTCAGAGACTGGGGAGCAGTCCGTGCAAGGGAAGTATTTCCAGAGGAAAAGGTCAAGCTGGGAAGCTTGTCTGCAATAAGCTTTCTTGAATTAAGAGCTATTTTCAATGAACATATGCTTCGTGATCTGCCCGTGTTAATTCTGTCGGACGACTTGACAGCAGTGGTGTAAGTAAGCCGCTAGGGCAGAACAAGGAGCAAAGCGGCAATGGCAGATGCTGAAAAGGTTTTCCGCTGGGTGGAAAGACTGGTAACCACTATATTAGCAGTCTTCGTCCCGGATGTGAACGACGGAGAAATAGATTCCTCTGCAGACGCGATCTCCATCCGGGAGAAATACGGTCGTCATTGTGAAGTTTTCACTGAAGCGACAAGTCTTGGAGGAGTGCCTCAATTGGACATGTTGGCGTCTCGCCTCAACGAGAGATCTCAGAGATATTGTTCCAGGTCAGAGGACACTCAAGCTATAGCAGTGGACGTCCTCAGGACACCTTGGGTGTTTTCAGTTGGTCTATGTGTCCCCTCCGTTTTCACTCTTCTGAGGGTGATAAACAACAGACAACGAGGAAGGGGGGTGCAAATTCCCTTCCGCACACTGAAAATTACCTGTAACAATCCCTGAACCTATCTGGTAATAAAATTCAGAGAATTCGTCACAAATGTTTGCAAACATATGTTTAGCTGCTGGCCACTTCACGGCTTCTCTGATACAGCAGTCCTAACCTACATAATAGCAGTGCCCACATAGGGCCATGTAATTTGTCACAGTACGCCTCATGATAAAGGCTATTACTAAAACATTTCCAGACAGAGAGCTAACTTACCCAGGAGCCACCCCCAAGATCTCCCATTGGCACTACAAGGAACAGCATGCCTTCCAAATGCTGCTCCCATTCAATGCCTCATGCACACAAGCAGACAAACAATTTGGAAGCTGCTCAATCATACCTGGAGGGTGATAAACGTAAGAAGAATAAAGGTTCAGGTGATCCTCGTTGTTCCGGTCTAAACGAGGAGGGCTTGGTATCCAGTTCTTCAGGACTTTCTCACAGAAGATTCCTGGCCTCTTCCTCTACGTGAGGAACGGTTACAACAAGATCCGGGAGTGTATCAAAACTTACCGCTGTTGAACACCATATCCTAACCAGAATGGATATTCCCGGTGAAGTCGTTTCCACACTTCTTCTGGCTAGAAAGGAAGTAATGGCAAAGCCTTACCACCGTGTTTGGAGAAAATGTGTGTCTTGGTGTGAATCCAAGAAGGCTATTACGGAAGATTTCAGCTGGGTCGTTCTTCTCCATTCTTTGCAAGCAGGTGTGGGTGAAGGCCTAAAGTTAGGCTCCATTTCAGTGCGGTTTTGGCCTTATAAATTTTCTTTCAAGAAAGAATTGGCAACCTTTCCGGAAGTTCGGACCTTTGTGGGAGGAGTACTGCACATCCAACCTCCATTTGGGCCCCATTGGCACCGTGGGCCCTTGACGTGGTGTTGCGTTTTCTTGTGTCAAGATGTTTGGAACCTTTATGAAAGGTTGTGTTAAAATTTCTCTCTTGGAGAATGGTCATGCTTTTGGCTTTGGCGTCCGCAAGGCGGATGTTAGAACTTGTGGCTGGGTCTCACAAGAGCACCTGTTTGATCTTCCAGGTGGATAGAGTGGAATTGAGAACTCCGATAATAGTTCTGCCAAAAAAGTGGTTTTGGTGTTTCGCAGAAACCTGCCTATTTGATGCCTGTGGTTGCTTAAGCATTGGCTGATTCAAGGTCTCTCGATGTAGTCAGGGCTTTGGATATTTACGTCGCCGATTTGGCTCAGATTGGGGAAACAGAGGCTCTGTTTGTCCGGTATGCCCCAGCGTGATTGGGGCGCCTGCGTCTCTGCAGTCTGTTGCACGCTGGATCTGTGATACGATTCGGCGTGCTCGTTCTACGGCTAGGTTGCAGTTACCGAAGTAGGTGGTGACCCATTCTACTAGGTAGATGGGCTATTCTTGGGCGGATGCCCGAGGAGTCTCGCCGGTTCAACTTTGCCGAGCGGATACTTGGTCGGGTTCAAACACCTTGGCTAAGCTGTACAAGTTTGATACCCTGGCTGATGGGGACCTCATGTTTGCTCAATCGGTGCTGCAGAGTCGTCCGCACTTTCCCCGGCCCGGTCTGGAGCTTTGGTATAAGCCCCATGGTCCTTACGGAGTCCCCAGCATCCTCTAGGACGTATGAGAAAATAGGATTTTAATACCTACCGGTAAATCCTTTTCTCTTAGTCCGTAGAGGATGCTGGGTGCCCGTCCCAGTGCGTACTGTGTCTGCAGTTATTGGTTATGGTTGCACTCTTGTGGTGTTTCTTTTCTGTCAGGCTGTTGCTGATGTTGTGCATGCCATGGCGTGCGGTGTCTTATTATTGGTTGTGTTACATATTCTCTCAGCATGTGGCTGTGTATTGTTCATGCCGTTGGCTGGTATTCTATTGAATACCACGTTCTGCGGTATGTTCGTGGTGTGAGCTGGTATGACACTCACCGTGTTCAAACAATAAATTCTTTCCTCGAAATGTCCGTCTCCCTGGGCACAGTTTTCTAACTGAGGTCTGGAGAAGGGGCATAGAGGGAGGAGCCAGTTCACACCCATTCAAAGTCTTAGTGTGCCCATGTCTCCTGCGGATCCCGTCTATACCCCATGGTCCTTATGGAGTCCCCAGCATCCTCTACGGACTAAGAGAAAAGGATTTACCGGTAGGTATTAAAATCCTATTTTCTGTGTATATGTGCAGATTTCTAATGGCATGCAAGGCAGTATTCAGTTATCTGCGATTTTTGCACCAACAACTGCGATTTTACGGCAAATCGTGAAGGACCCCTATTCAAGTTAGCTGCAACCATGAATTTTTGATAATTGTACCGTGAATTAAACTTCACCTACTCTGAGCAGGTGCAAAGTTGGGGAAAATCTCTATTTTAAGGTAAAAATTTCAGGATTTGGTTCAGAACCACCTGGGACACTCCTCCCTCAACTAATGACTAAGTAGGCACTTTGATATTTTTAATTATTTTTAGCTGGCCAATAATGACTTGTAATTTTTGGGCTGAAAAAGTGCATAGTGAAGGAATTTGGGGTTCAAGGTATGGGGCAGGTATATTGGGGTGCTTTATGAGTGGAACAAATGTTTTAAGGCTTGCAGGTGGGAGTAGTCAGTCTTTTTCCGCGTTTATTTTCCGTCTCCTAAAATGGCCCAAATATTTACTTATACCCATTTTTATGTACCCCGAATTTAATGAGAGCACTTATTTTGCTGGGACAAAAAGAAAAACAGACTGTATTTTTTTTTTAAATGCATATAAAAGCCATTTGACTCAATATAAGTACTCCAAATCTACGTAATATGACCTCTGTTACACCTCTATACTGATTTGCGTGAAAATTCTTGCTGTGAAAAGTGTAGGTGGAAATGGGAAAATCATCCTGTACCGCAAAACTAACACAGGATAACAGTATAGAAGTGTTTCAGACATCATTAAATAGATTTGGGGCACTTAAAATGAATCAAATGACTTTCACATGCATTTAAAAAACAATAAAAGCAATTTTTTTCTGCAAAATAAGTGTTCTCATTAAATTCGGGGTACATAAAAATGGGTTTAAGTAAATATTTGGGCCATTTTAGGAGACGGAAAAAAAAAAGTGTAGCAGTGCTAAAAGAGGTCACTGTCATCAGGGAATACTGGTGCCATAAAGGGGTGTACTAGGTCAACAACAGTGTTTAGGTAGGTGGCATTCACATGAATTCCATGATTTAAAGTTTCCCAGCAGAACATTGCCCAAAGCATCACACTGTCTCTGGCTGTTTGCCTTCATCCCATAGTGCAGTGGTTCCCAAACTGTGTGCCTAGGCACCTTGGGGTGCCTCAGGACACTAGCAGGGGTGCCTTGGATTGGTGGTCCAGGACCAATTCAAACTATTTTTGGGCAAAGTAACAGACAAAACCAGTGCTGGTGGCTGTCAATAATAAAATACGAGGACAAACAGAAGCAAATATTGTCCCGCAACGCACTAAAGAAACTAAGGATGACACATAAACATAATTTACTTATTGTTTTCTAAAATTCTCAAAGAAACTTTTGACCTAGGGGTGCCATGAAAATTTTTTGATACTCTAGGGCGCCATGATTAAAAAAAAGTTTGTGAACCACTGCCATAGTGCATCCTAGTGCCATCTCTTTTCCAGGTAACGATGTATACGAACCCACATGATGTAACAGAAAAGGAGATTCATTAGACCAGGCCACCGTCTTCCATTGCTCCTTGGTATAGTTCTGACGCTCTCATGACCATTGTGGGAGCTTTCGGTAGTGGACAGGGGTCAGCATGGGCTAGGTAACTCCATACACAGCAAGCTGCAATGCACTGTGTGATCTGACACCTATCATAGCCAGCATTGACTCTTCAGCAAGTTATTCTGCTGTAGCTCTTCTGTGGAATATGATCAGAAGGGATTTTGGAGGTCATTCTGACTCAATCGCACGCTGCAGTATTTCGCAGCCGTCTGATCGGGTCCGGCATGCGCTGCGACCGCAATGCACAGGTGCGTCGCTGCCCGGCAACAGGGAATGCCAGGCAGGGTTTGTTCTAACGAAGATTTCGATTACATCGGCGATCGTAAGGTGACTGACAGCAGGAAGGCGCTCCGGGGTGGCAACTGACCGTTTTCTGGGAGCGGAGAGGAAGACGCAGGCGTGTCCAGGCATTTGCAGGGCAGGTGTCTGACGTCCATTCCAAGACCTGATAGGCTGAAGTGATCGCAGCGACTGAGTAAGTTCAGAGCTACTCAGAAACTGCACAAAATGTTTTTGTACAGCTCCCCTGCACAAGCGTTCGCACACTTGCACATCTAAAATACACTCCCCCATAGACAGCGACTATTTGATCGCACGGGCTGCAAAAAGTTGCAGCGTGCGATCAACTCTGAATGACCCCCATTATTCACTTCCAATGAACATCAGTGAGCCTTGGGTGCCCATGACCCTGTTCCCGCTACACCGGTTCTCCTTCCTTGGACCACTTTTGTTAGTTAAAACCTCTGTATATCGGAAACAAACCCACAAGACCTACCGTTGTGGAGATGCCCTGACCCAGTCATGTAGCAATCACAATTTGGCCCTTGTCAAAGTTGCTCAGATCCTTATGCTTGACCATATTTCCTGCTTCCAACACAACTTCATGAACTGACTGTTCACTTGCTGTAATATTTCCCACCTTGAGAGGTGCCATTATAACAAGACAATTAATGTTATTCACTTCACCTGTTAGTGGTTTATAGATTTGATTGGTGTATGTACTGTACAGTAAACGTTCTGTGTGTTAGTGTTTATTTTGGTTGCTGTGCACAAGGTTGTCTGCTTATCATCATTGGGAAATTATATTTGCCATACATACATCTGGCCTGTACGTCTGATTTGCTACTTCGATTCTTTTCATTAAACTGTCATTCTGTAATGAATGTCAGTATGTGTAGCTATAATAATATCCTTCACCAATTATCTTATCTTTGTCACGGAAAATGAAAGACTGCATGTGCATGGTATTTTAATTTGTTATAAGTTGTGCTGTGATGCTCCCCTTCTGTACTCAGTCTGTTGTGGATATGGGGCATCTCAGAGGTCCTTTTTGATTTGGGAAGTTCTGATCTTTATTTTATGCTGTTAAACCCTTTATTGTAATGTTTGAAAGTGAAAAGCTTAATGAGTATGTAAAGCCACTGTTTGAGTCTTTTGGAAAAGCCTGTATATCACTGCTCAAAGAAATGACAAATACCAAAAAAAATTAATAATATATTGTAACATGAGGTTGAAGTTTTGGACCACAATAGGGACTCGTTTCTAGAGCACCTCTTTGAGCTTAATTCATATTTGTATGCAAACCCAGTGGTTTGAGTACAAATACAATGTTTGGGGGTCTGCGCAGGCGCCAAACCCGTTCTGCGCATGTGCAAAAGATTGACATGCTGCAGCGTCTGGGGAGCAGAGTGGGGACACTACTCGGCTCCGATCTTCAAAATAGTTGTCAAGACCATTCTTTTTAATCACATACTGGAAGTCATCTGGTAATGGCGGTGTGATTTGTGAACAACATGGTGGTCAACTGGTCGGTTTACTCCTATAATAAGCTTTCACTTTAAATTGTATGTTAAAGAAATTGAAAATTTGATTTATGGTAGTGGGCAATCATCTTCTTTGGTATCATGTGACTAATGTCACATGACCAGATTAGTGCAGCCAGTTTACAACTATTGTTATGTGACCTTTTGTCACAATGTTGAAGTGCCACAGCCAGTCATCTTTTAGGCGACTATCATGTGACTGAATACATGACTGTGACATAGAATACGTACGCAATGGAAATATATATAAAACCAATAATAAGACCGAGGATGTTCGGCACTCCACCTCACTGAAAACCACAACACGCTCCGGTGCCCGACCTGGACACACCATATATGCAAGCAAGCCAGCTGGACGGCACTCACGGAGACTGGATATATTCAACAAATAGACAGCTGAAGCTGGTGGGCAGTAAACGTTTCAGAATTTTACTTCTTTTTTCAAGACAACCAGATACAGATAATAAACAGACATATATACCTTACCCAAACCTCGTGCTGGCTGTGCGCACCCGCACCCGTCGTGGACCGATGACGTCACTGGCTCCCGTCGGCGCCTACGGACCGGCATCACATTGGGGGCGGGGGCCGCAGCGTGCAAAACCATCACCATGGTGATGAACTAAAACAAAAACAAATAGATGCCACCTCCGTGAGGAAGATCACAATACCTGACTCTGAACCGCATAACATATATCACATTGTAAAGCATCCATGTAAACGACTGTAATATACTAAAGTTAGATATACCTAAGGATATTACACATGGATCTAGTGAATTAATGATGCATGATATATTATTATACATGCTGTAATATATAACATACTATATGCAAATCTGCTTAAACTACAATGACTGAATACTATAATGACACAATAGAATTATCCTAAAAAGCTAGAAAAAGACAGGATTTCATTAAGACCATGTGGTCGGACAGTCTGAAGGCAATGGATCCATCTGGACTCTCGCAGCAGCAATTGGCGTCCACGATTGCCACCCCTAATATTGGGGGGTATCCAATCAATCATTTTATACTTGATGGTGGCTAGACTATGTTGGCATTCCTTAAAATGTCTAGCCACCGGTTGTTCCGACCCTTTTCCATCTATTGCTGCTCGTATCGCGGAGTGCCGTCCAGCTGGCTGGCTTGCTTGTGTGTGTATATATATATATATATATATATATATATATATATATATATATATATATATATATATATACAAACGTAATGGCGGCACTCGGAGACTTGTATGAAACTTAGAAGATGCTTTTTATTTCAACGTTTCGGGCTCCAGCCCTGACGACGGGCTGGAGCCCGAAACGTTGAAATAAAAAGCATCTTCTAAGTTTCATACAAGTCTCCGAGTGCCGCCATTACGTTTGTTTATATTGGGACGCTGAACCCCTGGAGGGCACCGGAGCCATCATCATTCAGTAAGGAGAAGTTAGTGCCGGATGTTTGCACACATATATATATATATATATATATATATATATATATATATATATATATATATATATATATATATATATATATATATATATATATATATATGTAACACGTATAGCAATAGTGAAATTGGTGCCTCAAGATACTAAAATTCCCTATTTTGCTGGTATCTATACCATAATACAGCATAACATTACGTGCATCATACAATGAACAATAGGTTCCAAAATATTAATTTTATTAAAAATTCATAAAAATAGCAGCAGTGTCCATATACATATGAATGCTCTTTGGTACAGCAGCCCCCTACCACATATAATGGGGGTCTCATTCCACATAAGTGTATATATACTTCTTTTATGATATCCTCCTTCCAATAATGCAGATCGGAGGTCACATCAGAACAAGATAGAATACCCAACGCGTTTCGTCTCACACAAAGACTTCATCAAGGGTGTATCTTCAATGTTAGAACACAATCTTTTAGGACATCAGATACAATAATTATATATTGATACA
Organism: Pseudophryne corroboree; assembly: GCF_028390025.1. NCBI lineage: Eukaryota > Metazoa > Chordata > Amphibia > Anura > Myobatrachidae > Pseudophryne > Pseudophryne corroboree. Next base: position 350,504,492 of record NC_086444.1, read on the forward strand.
ATATAAAAGGGCTACCAGAGTACAGACTAAAGTGAAGGAATTGGATAAGGAGTAGTCGACAATGGGAAAACAATAAATCTTAATACATACCTGAAATAAGGAGTATATAGTTAGATTATTGTACAATAAGGCAGTGTTCTTAGACACTTTGTCACCGAACTGGCCTCAAATTATGAAACAAGGGAGTGCTTGTGCCTATTGAAAAAATACCCAATTTTTACAAAAATGTTTTTCAGGCTATTAATACACTATGGCATTATTTATTATCACCAAGAACACATACCTGATGATCTCTAAAAAAGAATGTGTGATACTTAGGGGTTAAACTCACAGGGAAATGTCACAGGAACATTTTACAAATATTCGACCTGGTGGATGTTATTAAATGGAATCAGTGCCCAAAGATATATCTGTTTGACCAACCACTTAGTAGCAAGGATACCAAGTTCATAAGCTAAACCAAAATCCCACTCAAATTAATATTAGGGCCTATAGTTATCTACTTAGTGGCCTTTTATTTAATGCATTATAAATGTGGACATAAAAACCACATAACATACTAATATACAGGATCTATGGAACTGTGGGAGACCAAATCTGGGCCATATTAGATAACATTTGTAATTAACATATATCTCATTAACAACATCAAGTGTATATTTAATAATCAAAAATAATAACATTATGATACCTTGTGTCCTCAATGAGGATCAGAGTTCATTGTACAATACACTGCAATATACACTGCAATAATATATGTGTGGTCATAATCAAACCATGTGACCCTATAGCATATGGTACTATATCCATCAATCCCCCCAAAAAACAAAATAAAGTAAATAGTGCTTACCATCTAGTAGAATGAGTAGTGTATCCCAGTATCACATGTATTAGAATGATGGCACCGACCCCCCCTTTTATTGTGATGAAAATCATGACATCATTTCCCCCTATCATGATTGGTGTACATATTTCAGTGAGTAAATTATCATTTAAATTACTTTAGACTATAGACTACTCCAAGTATGGGAAATATTGGTGTAAATTAGTGTACCTGACACCTCAATCAATAAAAATAACAAATATATAGTGTAAAATGAACTTAATTATTGGATCGCCCCATAATGCCTTGTATATGACATCAGTGTCAGACTGACATATGGAATAGTCCAATCTGAGGAGAGAAGGGCGGAACATCATTGTCCCACATCATAGAAACAAAAGTATGATCCACCTTTGAAGGTGTGGACGACATTGCCACCCACCTCCCAGTAGAGGGGGACCCGGCCCATACCAGGCCGCCCAGGGATGGTCCACACCTCCCCTCACCGTCCGGCCCCATAGTGAGATATGGCCGCGCTGCTGTGGTCACATGGTTATCGGTCACGTGACCCAACTTTCCAATCGGCTAACCGGGATTAGACATGACGCTGGAACAGGAACTATATGCGTTCCAGCACCATGTTTGTTTGGTTCCACCTGTTCAAACATTAAAATGGGTGCTGCAAACTAAAAACTAAAATAAAATAAGTGTTTGTGTGTGCTTAACATTTAGTGTATAGTGAACATCATGTGTTGTACATAAGGTGGACCTAAGGGGTCAATTAAAATAGTACATTGATACTGGTAAACAATAACCCATTCAGGCGATGTTAATTAACAACAGGGCCCTATGGGGACGTGCAAAAACCACAATCATGTGGCTACCCAAAGGTAATTTGAGATGAGTCTAAGTCCATAAGACCACTTAAACAGAACATTATTATAAATATATGTATCATCCACATATATGTATCGTACAACAAAATTATATAAGGGACAGTGTACATAGGCTACATTTAAGTTAGGGAAACTTCCTTGATGTTGACCCCACTTTCACATAAGTAATAACATATACAGTACATATTATTCCTACGCTCAGTAATACAATAATCACATTCTCAGTCTTCACTTGATAGTTGGAAAAGTTTGTACAGAAGAATTTTCTCGTTGTATTGTTTGATATTGAAATCACCACACAAATCCTACTTAATTTTCTCAAACCTAGTAAGCAATACAAAAGGAGTTTTCACAATATATTAATTTTCCAATCATACTCCATTAGCATGAAGACAGAATGTATTTTGTATAATTTGTTATTCCCCACCTCCCAGAAGACATGGTGGATAAGATGGCTACGCTCTTCTACATATGTATCACCCTAAGAAATTTCCCAAAATGACCAAAATCGTAGACTAAAGGGTAGGTGGCAAACTGTGGTATGACTAAGTGATTTATAATAGGGGTAAAGAAAGAAATGGATAATATGAGGAATAGGGACACCTACAAAAAGCATACTAGACTAAAGAAAGGCAACAGATCAATACTCTCATTAAGGCCATCCGGAATCATTGTGTTAAGTGTAAAAATCCAAAAGGATTTTTGCTTGGCCAATGAAAGATCCCTGTCACTTCCCCCCCACCCCCACCCCCCAATATCTTCTTTAACATGTTCGACTACTGTGAAAGATAAATCTTTAATGTTCGAGTTATGCTTTTCTTGAAAGTGACGAGGAAGACTGATTTTGTACCTTATTCTTTATATTGCGCTGGTGCTCTTGTATTCTTAATTTTAAGCTTCTTTTAGTTTTCCCGATGTAGTACAGCTTACAACTACATGTAATCCTATAAAAGACATGGGGGGTAATTCCAAGTTGATCGCAGCAGGAAATTTTTTAGCAGTTGGGCAAAACCATGTGCACTGCAGGGGAGGCAGATATAACATGTGCAGAGAGAGTTAGATTTGCGTGTGGTAAATTCAATCTGCAATCTAAATTGCAGTGTAAAAATAAAGCAGTCAGTATTTACCCTGCACAGAAACAATATAACCCACCCAAATCTAACTCTCTCTGCACATGTTATATCTGCCTCCCCTGCAGTGCACATGGTTTTGACCAACTGCTAAAAAATGTCCTGCTGCGATCAACGGAATTACCCACATAGTTGGTATTGCATGTAATGATGCTATTAAGTTTGAAACTTACCTAATTTTCATCTTTCCAGCTAAACACCTTTTTGTCAATAAATGGATGGCAAATATACTTGTTACACGGAAAAAGACCTGTTCCCTTTATTAGTGGATGGTCCTTTGAAGTAGTGTCTTCCTTCCTTGCCTTACGAAGTTTACTCGGAGCAAGCATACTCTTGAGGTTGTTAGCCTTTCTGAAAACAATTTTGGTCTTTCTGGGAGATGAGGCCCCAGAATCGGGTCTTTAAGAAGGAGGTGCCAGTGTTGATCCAAAACTTCTTTTTATGTTTGAATGTTTCTGGTTATACTGGGTAATGAACGGTCTCTCTGGAAAGTGTTCACCCTTTGTGTCTGACATCCAATAACATATTTCTATTAATCTTTGAGCCTCGATCCTGGTCTCTCTGTAGACGTTCTTTATCATATTCTCTGTCCAAGAATTGTTCCACCAGCATCGATGACTGTTCCCAATAAGTATCCAGATTGCCTGATACGCACAAATTGAGAATATGGAACTGCTTTCTTCCATCTAGGTTGATGACAACTGTCATGGGGAATCTAGCTGTTGGCATTTGTATCTTTGAAATATGTTTTGGTACTTATACTACCTCCTATGTCTGAGGTTAGCACTATATCAAGATAGTCAATGTTGTTTGTAGTTGAATTTGAGGTCGAAGGAATTACTTTGGATTACGGAAATATAATCTTCTAAACTTTTAGTATCACCATCCCAGATGAAAATTAGGCCGTCTATATACCTCTGAAAAAAGATGATATTGGCATTCTTATATCCTAGGCCCTCATAGATGGTCTCGTTCTCCCAGTCTTCCATATATATAGTTGCATACAATGGGGCAAACTTGGCCCCCATCGCAATTCCTTGTTTTTGCAAATAATAATTATCCTCAAATTCGAAATAATTATGGTTAAGAACAAAATCAATGCCTGCTAATAGAAACGCTTCATCATCTTTGTTTATCTTATCATCCTTTTGTAATAGTTTCCTCACTGCTTCCTTTCCTTTATCATGTGGAATTGAGGTGTATAGAGCCTGGACATCCACTGTCGCCCATCGATAGGAAGGATGGCACTGGAAATCTTTCAACATTCTTAGAAGGCTGGTTGAATCTTTCAGATACAAATGCTGTTCTTTAACATAAGGTTGGTACTTAAGGTCAAGAAAATGAGATAGGTTGGACGTCAAGGAATATACTCCAGCCACTATGGACCTGCCTGGTGGTTGATCTCTACATTTATGCACCTTAGGCAAATGGTAAAACACTGGGACCCTAGGCTTTTTGCTATATATATATATATATATATATATATATATATGTAGTAAAAGTCTTCTTTGAATGATGCTCTTAAGAAAGGGACCGTCTATAGAGTGATTTGCAAATCTTCCTTAAATTTTTTGGTTGGGTTCGAGGTTAGTTGTTCATAAGTGACCCCATTGTTAATCTGTCTACTGGCTTCATTTAAATAAACTGATCTTTCCTGGATTACGATGGCTCCCCCTTTATCAGCAACCTTAATCGCAATTCCATCATCTTCCTTTAACTGTTTGATAGCTTGTTGTTGTGGCATAAGGTTACTGTGATAATGATCATTCTGGATTTTGCATTTCCTGAAGTCTTCTTTAACAGAGTCAAAAAATACCTCAGTGTGGCTACCCTTAGACTCCACCGGGTAGTATCTAGATGGAGGTGCTACTATCGTTTTTTTCTTGGGTTCGAATTCCAATTTGGGAACAGGGTTTTTTAGTGTCTTTTTAACGTTAAACTTCTAACATACTTATTTAAGTCTACAAATAAGTTGAACTTGTCGACATGCTGATTGGGGGCAAACTTTAAACCTTTGTTTAATACCGCGGTTTGTGAGGTTGATAGTTCCTTTTTAGTAAGGTTGAGGATGCTTGATTTTGTTGTTCCTGTGAGAAGTTGATCCCTTTTCTTTTTTGGGGTGACTTTTCTTCCACCCCTTGTGCCCCTTCTCCTGGGTGTAATTGTCTTTTTACCCCTTGTGGCGAATCTATTCGTGTATGCAGATGTCCTGTTCCTGGAGATACTGTCGTCCAACTCTTTTTCTGTCCCCTGAACAAGGTGTCCTTCCTGATGGGGATAAGAGAATTCAAGGGTTCGTAACAATTATGATTCATATACATCTGTCGTCTTCTTGGTGGTGAGTGATAAGAAGGTTTTCTTCTATATCCTCGCCTGGGGGACCTATAAGAATTTCTTCTTCTTGGGCCATAATCTACTCGTTGCCATTTGGAGTTTGATGGTAGATATTCTCGCCTGTGTGTGAACACTTCTACATCCCCCTCATCTCTCCCTTCACTCCAACGGTTGGTTTGATATGGTCTTCTTATATCCTGTTTGGGGTTGTTGTTTTGAGCCCAATCATGTATTCTTCCACTGTCATAGTCAGATTTATCCCTAGCAAATTTTTTCTGCTTATGTGTAATAATTTCCTTCTCAAGTGTATCTAACTTGTGTTGTAAGTCTGCCACGTCTCTTTTAAACTCTTCGTTGTCATTAAACTTCAATAGAGACGTCTCAAGTCTATTCAAATTCTCCTCCAAATCCCCTAGTTCCTTCTTCCTTTCTTTAATGATAAGATCAACCAATCTAGCCGCACTCTCAACTAAAATCCTCTTCCAGTTTTTAATCAAATCCTCACTTTGTACCCCCATAATGGGAGTTTTATTCAGTCTTAGGCCCCTGGGTGTACAGCCCACCTCTAAGTACTTATTGATGGTAATCGGGTCGTACCAGACTTTTTTAGTTCTTTAGTGGCTAGTTTTACCTTATTATTCAGAAGATGGTAATAATCACCATTCTCTTCCTCCATCTGTTCCATAGCCTGGCAGTCCTCTAAGAAAATATTTTAACATTTTTTATTTCTATTTGTTCTGTCATTAAATAAGGGCATCTTGCCCAGCTGCAACAGAGAGTTACTAACAGAAGCAAGTAGAAGTATGGAACACAAACTCCCTTGTTGCACTATTTGAAAAGTAAGTAGATGGTATTATTCTAAAGGGCAGCCTTATTACACGAAGTTCTCTGTTAGACAGAATTGAAATAAACAACACGTATAGCAATGGTGAAATTGGCGCTCCGAGATACTAAAATTGATTCCCTATTTTGCTGGTATCTATACCATAATACAGCATAACATTACATGCATCATAAAGTGAGTGCTTGTGCCTATTGAAAAATTACCCCATTTTTACACAATTTTTTTTCCAGGCAATAAATACAATATGGCATTATTTATTATCACCAAGAACATACCTGATAATCTCTAAAAAAGAACGTGTGATACTTAGGGGTTAAACTCGCAGGGAAATGTCCCAGGAAAATTTCAGAAACATTCGACCTGGTGGATGTTATTAAATGAAATCAGTGGCCAAGGATATATCTGTTTGACCAACCACTTAGAAGCAAGGATACCAAGTTCATAAGGTAAACCAAAATACCACTCAAATTAATATTAGGGCCTATAGTTATCTACTTATATACATACTAGCGCATTGGATTGCGCACAATAATGAAAGTATATTTAATTAAGACTAGTGAAAAGGCCACTTGTAACTAGAAATATCCGTTTTAAAAAATCATAACTTTGTTTAGTCATTGTTGTGGGGCATCATTTTCTATTTACAGTTTCTAACATAAATAAAAATATTAACACATGAAAATTACAAGGTCTGCTATCGTGCCATGTTTACTGAATTAAGGTATACGTTTTGGGATTTTAAAGTTCTATTTGAACTGCTCCTATTTAGTTATCATATTAAAGTTATAAATAATAAAGCAAATAAAAATATGTGGTAAAATTTGTGTCTTACTTATTGAGCCACCCTCATATTAATATTATGTGTGTCTACATTATGAACATATGAGCAATAGGGTTAGAGTTAGGCTTAGGCTTAAGATAGGGTTTGAGTTAAACTGTGGTTATGGTTAGAGTAAAATAGTACTGTCGACACCCTCAAATGTGTAATGTCAACATTTTCAACATGTCAACAATATGCCAGTGTCAACATTGTAAAACTCAGAGGTTAAAGTGAGATGGAACGGGGCAGAACTGCGTTCCGTCAGTTCCATTTGGAGACGGAACGCAGTCCTGCCTCCTCCGGCTCGCCTTACCCAGGGACATGCCCTACGTGCAGGGAGATGCCGGGCGCCCTCTGAGATTGTGTTACCAGCGGGCGCCCGGCTGCTTCTCCTCAGCGGCAGCTGCAGGCAGTAGCTCACTCCTGAGCTCCGGTTTCTGGCTCAGGCAGTGTGCGGCTGTGCAGCGTTGTGGGAGAGACGTCATGCAATAATTCCGAGGAGCGGGTTGCCAGGCAGAGGACAGCTGTCTGGGAAGCAGGAGCGGGGCTGGTGAGTATTGTGTTTTTTTTGTTTTGTTTTTTATGTTTGCATGCAGTGCTACTAGAGGGGGGCAGATCTACTGGGGGCAGATCTGCCCCCAGTAGATCTGCCCCCAGTAGATCTACTGGAGGCATAACTACAGGGGCATTACTACTGGAGGCAATACTACACAGGGGTATTGCTACTGGGGGCACTACTAATGAGGGCATTGTATAGGGGGCACTTAATAAGGGGCATCACACCTGGGGACATAAGGGGCACTACTACTGGGGGCACTGTATAAGGAGCACCAATACTATAGGCTTTACATAAGCGGCACTACCATAGCATTGCATAAGGGGCACTGCTACTGAGAGAATTGTGTAAGGGGCACTACTGCTGTGGGCATTATGTGTATTTGGGGTGCTACTACTGTGGGATTTGTGTATAAGGGGCACTAACGTGTGTCATAACATGAATAAGGGACACTACTATGTGGTGTAATGTGAATAAGATTGTACTACTGTGCGGCGTAATTTGAAATGGGGATACTATTGGGTGACCACACACCTTTCTTTTTGAGACCATGCCCCTTTTTTGTGGCGCGCACCTTCAGCAACATTCTGATGTCTACATTCTGTACATTAACAAGGTATACCACACCTCGATTTTGCAGGTTTCTAGTGTTCTACCTCCTGAATATCAGTATTACTGACTTGTGTACTGGAAAAAAATACTCATCACTAACCATTGTTTAGTGCTTCTATTTCCAAGTCTAGTGCATAAACTAATCCCCATTTATACTGGTATGTAATAAATTCCTCCACTGTCAGTGGGGAGCAGCCAATTGCTCACATGCAGCTCATATGGCTGTCATTCATTAAGCACATCTTGTTTGTTTGTTCTCTTATAAATGAAAATTGCTTGATCCATTGCCAGCTTCTCTGTATCTGTCTAGCGCTCTTATTAATTCATTGTCTGAGATTGTGTCCTTAGGTTACGGGTGTGGATTTTGTAAACTTAAAACGAGATATCTAACTAGAGTAAGGATAACTTTACCTTGGATCCAGCACTGATCTGGTTTGATCTGGTACTTACATTATTGTAAGAACCAGAGCCCCCCACTGTCAAGGTCTAATCAAGCAGTTAGAAGTTTCCAATTGTATTAATTAGACAGTAAGTACCTGCCAAATCGGTTCTTCTTCATCCAACATCTGAAGCTGGTCCTCTGCTGCAGCGGTATGTATGTGAGGTGTGTGTGGAGTGTGAGAGGGTGGAAGTGTGTATGATTGTGTGTGTGTCCGGCTACTTATCCTGAATTCTGTGTTAACGCACAATAACAGAGTAATTCATTGGGCAAGAAAAAAGGGCTCTAATTGAATTGCCCCGGGCATTGAAACCAGAGGCTACCACCTTTTCTCTGACGTCCTAGTGGATGCTGGGAACTCCGTAAGGACCATGGGGAATAGCGGCTCCGCAGGAGACTGGGCACAAAAGTAAAAGCTTTATGACTAGCTGGTGTGCACTGGCTCCTCCCCCTATGACCCTCCTCCAAGCCTCAGTTAGATTTTTGTGCCCGGCCGAGAAGGGTGCATGCTAGGTAGCTCTCCTGAGCTGCTTAGAGTAAAAGTTTTAAATAGGTTTTTTATTTTCAGTGAGACCTGCTGGCAACAGGCTCACTGCATCGTGGGACTAAGGGGAGAAGAAGCGAACTCACCTGCATGCAGAGTGGATTGGGCTTCTTGGCTACTGGACATTAGCTCCAGAGGGACGATCACAGGCTCAGCTTGGATGGGTCCCGGAGCCGCGCCGCCGGCCCCCTTACAGAGCCAGAAGAGCGAAGAGGTCCGGAAAAATCGGCGGCAGAAGACGTTCCTGTCTTCAATAAGGTAGCGCACAGCACTGCAGCTGTGCGCCATTGCTCTCAGCACACTTCACACTCCGGTCACTGAGGGTGCAGGGCGCTGGGGGGGAGCGCCCTGAGACGCAATAAAACACGTTTTAAACCTTATATGGCTAAAGAAATGCATCACATATAGCTCCTGGGCTATATGGATGCATTTAACCCCTGCCAGTTTTCCTAAAAAAAGCGGGAGAAAAGGCCGCCGAAAAGGGGGCGGAGCCTATCTCCTCAGCACACAAGCGCCATTTTCCCTCACAGCTCCGCTGGAAGGACGGCTCCCTGACTCTCCCCTGCAGTCCTGCTACAGAATCAGGGTAAAACAAGAGAGGGGGGGCACTAATTGGCAGATAATACAAATACAGCAGCTATAGAAGGGAGAAACACTTATATAAGGTTATCCCTGTATATATATAGCGCTCTGGTGTGTGCTGGCAAACTCTCCCTCTGTCTCCCCAAAGGGCTCGTGGGGTCCTGTCCTCTATCAGAGCATTCCCTGTGTGTGTGCTGTGTGTCGGTACGATTGTGTCGACATGTATGAGGAGGAAAATGATGTGGAGGCGGAGCAATTGCCTGTAATAGTGATGTCACCCCCTAGGGAGTCGACACCTGACTGGATGGTCGTATGGAAGGAATTACGTGACAGTGTCAGCACTTTGCAAAAAACTGTTGGCGACATGAGACAGCCGGCAAATCAGTTAGTGCCTGTCCAGGCGTCTCAAACACCGTCAGGGGCTCTAAAGCGCCCGTTACCTCAGATGGTCGACACAGACCCAGACACGGATACTGACTCCAGCGTCGACGGTGACGAGACAAACGTAATGTCCAGTAGGGCCACACGTTACATGATCACGGCAATGAAGGAGGCTTTGAACATTTCTGATACTACAAGTACCACAAAAAGGGGTATTATGTGGGGTGTGAAAAAACTACCCATAGTTTTTCCTGAATCAGATGAATTAAATGAGGTGTGTGACAAAGCGTGGGTTTCCCCCGATAAAAAATTGCTGATTTCTAATAAATTATTGGCATTATACCCTTTCCCGCCAGAGGTTAGGGCACGTTGGGAAACACCCCCTAGGGTAGATAAGGCGCTCACACGCTTATCAAAACAAGTGGCGTTGCCGTCTCCTGATACGGCCGCCCTCAAGGAACCAGCTGATAGAAAGCTGGAAAATATCCTAAAGGGTATATACACACATACTGGTGTTATACTACGACCAGCCATCGCCTCAGCCTGGATGTGCAGCGCTGGAGTGGCTTGGTCGGATTCCCTGACTGAAAATATTGATACCCTGGATAGGGACAGTATATTATTGACTATAGAGCATTTAAAGGATGCATTACTATATATGCGAGATGCACAGAGGGATATTTGCACCCTGGCATCAAGAGTAAGTGCGCTGTCCATTTCTGCCAGAAGAAGTTTATGGACACGACAGTGGTCAGGTGATGCGGATTCCAAACGGCATATGGAAGTTTTGCCGTATAAAGGGGAGGAGTTATTTGGGGTCGGTCTATCGGACCTGGTGGCCACGGCGACGGCTGGGAAATCCACCTTTTTACCCCAGGTCACCTCTCAGCAGAAAAAGACACCGTCTTTTCAAACTCAGTCCTTTCGTCCCCATAAGGGCAAGAGGGCAAAAGGCCACTCATTTCTGCCCCGGGGCAGAGGAAGGGGAAAAAGACTGCAGCAGGCAGCCTCTTCCCAGGATCAGAAGCCCTCCCCCGCTTCTGCCAAGTCTTCAGCATGACGCTGGGGCTTTACAAGCGGACTCAGGCACGGTGGGGGCCCGTCTCAAAAATTTCAACGCGCAGTGGGCTCACTCGCAAGTGGACCCCTGGATCCTGCAGGTAGTATCACAGGGGTACAAATTGGAATTCGAGACGTCTCCCCCTCGCCGGTTCCTGAAGTCTGCTCTACCAACGTCTCCCTCCGACAGGGAGGCAGTACTGGAAGCTATTCACAAGCTGTATTCCCAGCAGGTGATAATCAAGGTACCCCTCCTACAACAGGGAAAGGGGTATTACTCCACGCTGTTTGTGGTACCGAAGCCGGACAGCTCGGTGAGACCGATTTTAAATCTGAAATCATTGAACACTTACATAAAAAGGTTCAAATTCAAGATGGAGTCACTCAGAGCAGTGATAGCGAACCTGGAAGAAGGGGACTATATGGTGTCTCTGGACATCAAAGATGCTTATCTCCATGTCCCAATCTACCCTTCTCACCAAGGGTACCTCAGGTTTGTGGTACAAAACTGTCATTATCAGTTTCAGACGCTGCCGTTTGGATTGTCCACGGCACCACGGGTCTTTACCAAGGTAATGGCCGAAATGATGATTCTTCTTCGAAGAAAAGGCGTCTTAATTATCCCTTACTTGGACGATCTCCTGATAAGGGCAAGGTCCAGGGAACAGTTAGAGGTCGGAGTAGCACTATCTCAGGTAGTGCTACGTCAGCACGGGTGGATTCTAAATATTCCAAAATCGCAGCTGATTCCAACAACACGTCTACTGTTCCTAGGGATGATTCTGGACACAGTCCAGAAAAAGGTGTTTCTCCCGGAGGAGAAGGCCAGGGAGTTATCCGAGCTAGTCAGGAACCTCCTGAAACCAGGACAAGTGTCAGTGCATCAATGCACAAGGGTCCTGGGAAAGATGGTGGCTTCTTACGAAGCGATTCCATTCGGAAGATTCCATGCAAGAACTTTTCAGTGGGATCTGCTGGACAAATGGTCCGGATCGCATCTTCAGATGCATCAGCGGATAACCCTATCTCCAAGGACAAGGGTGTCTCTCCTGTGGTGGTTGCAGAGTGCTCATCTTCTAGAGGGCCGCAGATTCGGCATTCAGGACTGGATTCTGGTGACCACGGATGCCAGCCTGAGAGGCTGGGGAGCAGTCACACAGGGAAGAAATTTCCAGGGCTTGTGGTCAAGCATGGAAACGTCTCTTCACATAAATATCCTGGAGCTAAGGGCAATTTACAATGCCCTAAGTCAAGCAAGGCCTCTGCTTCAGGGTCAGTCGGTATTGATCCAATCGGACAACATCACGGCAGTCGCCCACGTAAACAGACAGGGCGGCACAAGAAGCAGGAGGGCAATGGCAGAAGCTGCAAGAATTCTTCGCTGGGCGGAAAATTATGTGACAGCACTGTCAGCGGTGTTCATTCCGGGAGTGGACAACTGGGAAGCAGACTTCCTCAGCAGACACGACCTCCACCCGGGGGAGTGGGGACTTCACCCAGAAGTCTTCCACGTGATTGTAAACCATTGGGAAAAACCAAAGGTGGACATGATGGCGTCTCGTCTCAACAAGAAACTAGACAGATATTGCGCCAGGTCAAGGGACCCTCAGGCGATAGCGGTGGACGCTCTGGTAACACCGTGGGTGTACCAGTCAGTGTATGTGTTCCCTCCTCTGCCACTCATACCCAAAGTATTGAGAATCATAAGAAGGAGAGGAGTAAGAACTATACTCGTGGCTCCGGATTGGCCAAGGAGGACTTGGTACCCGGAACTCCAAGAGATGCTCACGGAGGACCCGTGGCCTCTACCTCTAAGAAAGGACCTGCTCCAGCAGGGACCTTGTCTGTTCCAAGACTTACCGCGGCTGCGTTTGACGGCGTGGAGGTTGAACGCCGGATCCTGAAGGAAAAAGGCATTCCAGATGAAGTCATCCCTACCCTGATCAAGGCCAGGAAGGATGTAACCGCGAAACATTATCACCGCATTTGGCGAAAATATGTTGCGTGGTGTGAGGCCAAGAAGGCCCCTACAGAGGAATTTCAACTGGGTCGTTTCCTGCATTTCCTGCAAACAGGACTATCTATGGGCCTAAAATTAGGGTCCATTAAGGTTCAAATTTCGGCCCTGTCAATATTCTTCCAAAAAGAACTGGCTTCAGTGCCTGAAGTTCAGACGTTTGTCAAAGGGGTACTGCATATTTAGCCTCCTTTTGTGCCTCCAGTGGCACCTTGGGATCTCAATGTAGTGTTGAGTCTCCTAAAGTCACATTGGTTTGAACCACTCACCACTGTGGAATTAAAATATCTCACATGGAAAGTGGTCATGCTGTTAGCCCTGGCTTCAGCCAGGCGTGTCTCAGAATTGGCGGCTTTATCATATAAAAGCCCTTACCTAATTTTTCATTCAGACAGGGCAGAACTGAGGACTCGCCCTCAATTTCTCCCTAAGGTGGTTTCAGCGTTTCACATGAACCAGCCTATTGTGGTGCCTGCGGCTACTAGGGACTTGGAGGACTCCAAGTTGCTGGATGTAGTCAGGGCCCTGAAAATATATTTTTCCAGGACGGCTGGAGTCAGAAAATCTGACTCGCTGTTTATCCTGTATGCACCCAACAAGCTGGGTGCTCCTGCTTCTAAGCAGACGATTGCTCGTTGGATTTGTAGTACGATTCAGCTTGCACATTCTGTGGCAGGCCTGCCGCAGCCAAAATCTGTAAAAGCCCATTCCACAAGGAAGGTGGGCTCATCTTGGGCGGCTGCCCGAGGGGTCTCGGCTTTACAACTTTGCCGAGCAGCTACTTGGTCAGGGGCAAACACGTTTGCTAAATTTTACAAATTCGATACCCTGGCTGAGGAGGACCTGGAGTTCTCTCATTCGGTGCTGCAGAGTCATCCGCACTCTCCCGCCCGTTTGGGAGCTTTGGTATAATCCCCATGGTCCTTACGGAGTTCCCAGCATCCACTAGGACGTCCGAAAATAAGAATTTACTTACCGATAATTCTATTTCTCATAGTCCGTAGTGGATGCTGGGCGCCCATCCCAAGTGCGGATTGTCTGCAATACTTGTATATAGTTATTGTTACAAAAATCGGGTTGTTTATTGTTGTGAGCCATCTTTTCAGAGGCTCCTACGTTTATCATACTGTTAACTGGGTTCAGATCACAAGTTGTACGGTGTGATTGGTGTGGCTGGTATGAGTCTTACCCGGGATTCAAGATCCTTCCTTATTATGTACGCTCGTCCGGGCACAGTATCCTAACTGAGGCTTGGAGGAGGGTCATAGGGGGAGGAGCCAGTGCACACCAGCTAGTCATAAAGCTTTTACTTTTGTGCCCAGTCTCCTGCGGAGCCGCTATTCCCCATGGTCCTTACGGAGTTCCCAGCATCCACTACGGACTATGAGAAATAGAATGATCGGTAAGTAAATTCTTATTTTTTCACGCCCGGTAAATTACAGACTCTAATTTTATTCCCCCCTTAGTCTCATTAATATTCAGTAGGACATTTAAGAAGAGATTAAACTTTAATGCAGCACTTTTAAAGGGATTCATTTTAAATTCAGAAATGATGCCATTGGGAAAGTAACTGTTACTAAGAAGTTATTTGTGAACCGGGCCATAGAGAGGGTTGTGAAAGCAATGCTGTTGCACAGCATCCATGGACGTACAGGCAGTGCATTACGTACTGTACATGTGCCGATAGCCCTATCCCTTCTGCGTTCAGGCTCTGGACTGTGCCGGTTATGTGATGGTTGACATGGATAATGTCGGCAGTCAATAGGTCGACCACTATTGGTTTACAGAGACATGGTCGACATGGGGGAAAAAAGGTGACACAGTGATAAGGTCGATACAGGACATGTTGACACGTGAAAAGGTTAACATGATATTTTTTTATAGTTTTTGGTGTAATTTTTTGCGTTAGGCCCACGAACCCCAATTAGTGCACCGCGTCCCCTTGCATGGCTTACTTCACTGAGGTTACTATTCCCAATCGTAGTCCACGTGGATGATGATGTATGAAAAAGTTAATTTGTAAAAAAAAAACTCATGTCGACCTTTTTATGTATCGACCTGTCCCATGTCGACCCTTTTACTATGTCAACTTTTTTCCATGTCGATTTTGTCTAATAGTAGTCATCCTATTGACGGTCAACCTAAGTACTGTCGAACTGCCATCCAGATACAGACTGTGACGACGCACTGCTCCCTGCTCTGGTGCTGTTTGTGAAGGAATTCCCTTTATATTTGTGGGCTCCTGTGGTTGCTTCGATAATATTTATCACATGATGTATAGCAGTCAACAGCTAATACAAAGAGCAAATGACAGTAGAGGAGATTTCCATGAGTATTGCCTTCTTGCCTATGGTTACTTAGATTACCACTATTGGAGCTGCCTACAGCATAGAAAACTAATATGAGATCAGGTTTTCTGCTCAAAGTGTATAGAAGTGTCCATTTTTCTTTATTTTTCTTTATTTTTCTTTATTTTGAATGGACACAAGTAAGCATACAAGAGATATATATATATATTATATATATATATATATATATATATATATATATATATAATATACAGTTGTGCTCATAAGTTTACATACCCTAGCAGAATTTGTGATTTTCTGGCCATTTGCCAGAGAATATGAATGATAACTCAGAAACTTTTCTTTCACTCATGGTTAGTGGTTGGGTGATGCCATTTATTGTCAAACAACTGTGTTTACTCTTTTTAAATCATAATGACAACAGAAACTACCCAAATGACCCTGATCAAAAGTTTACATACCCCAGTTCTTAATACCGTGTATTGCCCCCTTTAACATCAATGACAGCTTGAAGTCTTTTGTGGTAGTTGTGGATGATGCTCTTTATTTTCTCAGATGGTAAAGCTGCCCATTCTTCTTGTCAAAAAGCCTCCAGTTCCTGTAAATTCTTGGGTTGTCTTGCATGAACTGCACGTTTGAGATCTCCCCAGAGTGGATCAATGAAATTGAGGTCAGGAGACTGAGATGGCCACTCCAGAACCTTCACTTTATTCTGCTGTAGCCAATGACAGGTCGACTTGGCCTTGTGTTTTGGATCATTGTCATGTTGGAACGTCCAAGTACATCCCATGCGCAGCTTCCGGGCTGATGAGTGCAAATTTTCCACCAGTATTTTCTGATAACATGCTGCGTTCATCTTGCCATCAATTTTGACCAAGTTTCCAGAGCTTTTTATAGCTTACACATCCCCAAAACATCAGCGATCCACCTCCGTGTTTCACAGTAGGAATGGTGTACCTTTCATCATAGGCCTTGTTGACTCCTCTCCAAATGTAATGTTTATGGCTGTGGCTAGAAAGTAAAATTTTGGTCTCATCACTCCAAATGACTTTGTTCCAGAAGTTTTGAGGCTTGTCTCTGCTGTTTGGAGTATTGTAAGCCGGATGCTTTTTGGCATTTGCGTAGTAATGGCTTTCTTCTGGCGACTCGACCATGCAGTCCATTTTTCTTCAAATGCCTCCTTATTGTGCATCTTGAAACAACCACACCACTTTTTTTCAGAGAGTCCTGTCTTTCAGTTGAAGTTATTTGTGGATTTTTCTTTGCATCCCGAACAATTTTCCTGGCGGTTGTGGCTGAAATTTTTGTTGGTCTACCTGACCGTGATTTGGTTTCCACAGAATTCCTCATTTTCCACTTTTTTTTTTTTTTTTTAATAATTATTTTTATTGAGGCAACAAGGAAATGACAGTAGTGAATCGCAGTAATTACAATGTCACTTTGATAAATTTAAACGTTGAACATAAGCGAGGCGAATATCAAATGATGGTACAAACTCTGGTACATGAAACAATGCATAATTCTATTCCACCATTCAATGCTTATAGTATAGAATTCTCAGTTTCAAGTAAAACTTATTGTATTCCATTAACATCAATTGCCGTCAATAGTAAAGTTCCAGACATTGCATTTAGATATATTAAGATTAGCATTCAACTGAATGGTTAATGAAGACTTCGGGTCCCTAAACACTACCCGGGCCTGAGGGTGAAACGCGGGGGGGCCCCCCTCCCTTCCCCTCCTATGTTAAGGCAATCGGAGGATCTTGTGTTACTAGCCTGGTAAGATACCAGGTGGTATCTTTAAGACTGTAATGAATCTGATTTCTAATTATGAGTGGGAGAGTATCTATATATGATTCCCAGAGCGAGAAAAAGCGTTCCACTTCTTTTTCTTTATGCAGGATTGTTTCCCTCCAATCCATTCGAAAGAGAAAATATAATTTATTAAAAAATAAGGGTAATTGCGGGGGCGAATTATCAAGCCAGCTTTGTAATATAGTTTTTTTACCTGCTGCGCTAATAGCCAGTAGTAATTTCTTACTACCTGGAGTGATTTGTAGCGTCGGATTGACCATTCCAAAAATTGCCCACTCCGGGGTAAATGGGACAAAATTTGTTAATTTCAATTCTGTATACCGCCGTACCAGGTGCCAAAAGTACTTTACTATAGGACAAGCCCATAGGCAATGGTAGTTGTCTGCCTCCCCCTGGTGACACCTGGGGCAGTTATGAGTTGAGGAGGTTCCCATGTGAAATCTACGCAGTGGAGAAAGGTATGCATTATGAAATATGTTCAGGAACAGTTCGGTATACATGCTAGAAGGAAGTATTTTATGAGAGTATATAAGTGCTTTTTCCAAGTCTAGAATTGTTAGTTCGGGAAAGTGAACCAGCCACCCCGCCACTCCTCCCGATACTTTAGTATGATCCATAACATCTCTTAGGAATGTATAATGGATCGAGATAGCTCTACGTTGAGGGACTGCATTCTTCAAGAGGGTGTCTAGGGGGTTGTCCCAGTCTTTTTCAGAAAAGTGTTGTATGACGTGGTTTGTATAAAAGCGTGCCTGTAGGAAGGCCAAAGGATAAGGTCTAACCATAGCGTAGTTAGTGGATAGTTCTGTGAAAGTGAGAGAGCGTTTCTCCATTGATACCAGAATCCCTATGTTCTCCACTCCCCCGAGTCTCCACAGGGTGAAGGGATGGGCAGCCATGCCGTCTAGAAACTGGGGATTTTTGACCAGGGGTAGGTGTAGGGAATAGAAACCATTTAGTCCAGCTTTGTGACGTAAGATATGCCAAAGCCTTCGTGTTGACCAAAGTAAAGGATTCAATTTGATATGTTCCTCCACTTCTCGATCGTGTTGGTGTAATAAGCCTATTAATGCTGTGTCCCTCAGAAACTCTTGTTCCAAAGAGATATCGGTATAAATCGATGTCCCTTGTAACCAATCTCTTAAATGTCGCAGGAGAGCTGATTGATTATACCCCGTGATGTCAGGGAAATTTATCCCGCCATTTGATTTTGGTTGGTGTAATTTCCGCAAAGCTATGCGTGCGCGTCCTCCTTTCCATATGAATTTTCTAATGGAAGCGTTTAGTTGAGCAGTGTCCGTTTTAGTCAAAATTATTGGAAGGTTTTGTATTGGGTATAGTATTCTAGGCATTGCTACCATTTTTAAGAGATCTGCCCGTCCCAAAAAGGAGAGCGGTAGGCGCTCCCAACGCCTTACATCGTCCATAAGGGTATGTATTATCTTTTTAATATTGAACTGGTATAAGTTGGCCGGATTTCGGGGCAGAATAATTCCTAAGTAAGGGATAGATATTCTGGCCCATTGTATAGACAAATGGGACGCCCATCGGGGTTGGGTTGCTGTGCCCTTAAGGAGCATTGCCACTGACTTGTCCATATTTAGTTGCAGGCCCGATATGGAACCATATAAGTGGATCATATGTAGAATTTGATCTAAGGAGTGTTCCGGATTAGATATGTACAACAATATGTCATCTGCGAATGCAGAGATCTTTATTTCCCTGCATCCAATCCTGACACCCTGGAAGACATGCCATTGTTGAAGAGTGCGCAATAAGGGATCTAGTGCTATGTTAAAGAGGAGGGGTGATAAGGGGCAACCCTGGCGGGTGCCTCTTTCTATTGTAATTCTTGGGCTTATGAGGCCATTTACCAGTAGGGAGGTTTTGGGATCATGATATATGCACTTTATTAGATTTATAAATGTATCATCAAAGTCCCTTTTTTCTAATACAGTATATAGGTGTGACCATAGTATTGAGTCGAAGGCCCTATGAATGTCAAGGCTGACTAGTATATTTTGAGTGGGTGTTCGGTTTTGGGCCGCTACTACTGCCGCTATGGCCGTTCTAATTGCCTTAACTGCATGACGCCCCTGTACGAATCCCATTTGATGGTCCGAGAGGATGGATGGCAATATAGTCTGTAGACGTGATGCCATAATTTTGGCCAGTATTTTGTAATCTACATTTAACAGGCTTATAGGTCTGTAAGAAGTCAACAAGCTCGGGTCTTTGTCAGGCTTGGGAAGTAAAGTCATGAAAGCCTCATTAAAGGACGGACAGGGAGTTTTTTTTTTCATGTATGGACCTAAATAATTCTAGCAAGGTCGGTGTGAGGTGAACTTGCAGAATTCGGTAGTAGTCGCTTGAAAGACCATCAGGTCCTGGAGTTTTTCCATTAGGAAGGTTAGATATAGTCTCATTGATTTCTTCCATGCTTATCGGGCCTGCAAGCGCTTCTCTCTGATCCGACGTCAGTTTAGGGAGCACTGAGTCTGAGAGAATAGTTATCTGGTCAGATAGGTTTATAGGGGTTGAGCGAAACGCTTTTTCAAAGTAGTGACGGAATTGTGCGTTTATTTCTGAAGATTTGGTCAGTAGGGCTCCCGTTTCAGGATGTTTTAATGTGGTGATAATGTGACGTTTTCTGAATGGCCTAGACATTGTTGCTAATAGTTTCCCTGCTTTATTACCCCAGCGGTAGTATTTGTTCCGTGTAAAGTCTATTGACTGTTTTGCCTTAGTGATAAGATATGTCTCCAGTAGTTGGCGCGCCTGTTTATACAAAGTTTTAGTCTCACCTGAAGGTGCATTAGTGTATTGAGCAAAGGAGGTTTGCATCTCAGCACGGAGTGCTTTGTATTCCTTCCTAGTGTTTTTGTTTTTCTGTGAGACGTAGTTAATTATGTGTCCCCTCATAACCGCCTTAGAGGCGTTCCAGAAGAGGACGGGATTCTCCCAGTGTTCAAGGTTATCATCGACATAGTTAGTCCAATGACTAATCAGGTAAGTCTTGAACTCGTCAGATTGTGCTAGATAGTGTGGAAACCTCCATATTCAATTACGGGGGTGCATGTGTGAATGAGTCAGAGATATGGAAACTGGAGCATGATCCGACACCATTATATCATGAATATCTGTGTGAGTTATATTATTGAATAGAGTATCCGAGATAAGGATTCTATCAATACGTGAGAGAGACCCATGTACCATTGATAGGTGTGTGTATGTTTTGTCTGTAGGGTTCAAGAGGCGCCAGGGATCTGATAGGCCTAAGTCTAGCTTGAAGGACTGGTATAGGTGGGCATAGAAGTTAGAGGGTCTGTGTCCTGGTGGCCTTTTATCTAAAGATGGATCTTCTACCATATTAAAATCTCCCCCTACAATAAAGGTATGATTCGTCCTGCCCTGGAGGATGTGGCCAAGGTCTCGGATAAATATATGTGGATTTATATTAGGGGCATAGAGGTTGACTAAAGTGTATTGAGTATGGTACAAGTCAATGTCCAGTATGATGTAACGACCCTCCGTGTCTACAATCTGTTCCAGGATGGTGATCGGGAGGTCTTTGTGAAATACTATCGCTACTCCTCTCGCCTTACGATGATAAGGGGCGGATACACATGCGCCCAACCACGGGGCTTTAAGTGTGTTTTCCTCTGTGGTGATCCAATGTGTTTCTTGCAAAAATATGATATCTGGGGTAAATCGTTTAAGGTGGGTAATAACTCTCTTTCTTTTTACCGGAGTATTAAGTCCACCTACGTTCCATGATATTATGTGTAAAGGTTTGAATGTGGGGGGGCTATCACTATCTAAATGTGGAGACGACATGACTACCCATCCCCCCACCAGGGGTCAAGTATCCATAAGGAGATGTCACCAGGTAAGAGATTTCGGGGGTAGCTCACCCCCCAAATGGCAAGGGGGCCACCAACACCCATTTTGATATGGAAGGTAGGGAACCCAGAGATAAAAAAGATCCCTAGCTGCCTCCCAGGACCCGCAGTGAGTAATATACAACTAATAAGTATTTTCCAAGTTACCTCTAAACACCATCTTTTCACATTTTCAAACAAACCAGTACGTTGGTGGGCATCATCTAAAATTAGATGTGCGCACCTGAAACTCAAATTAGAATTATAACAAAAACAAACAAGAATAAAACAATTCCAGTAAGAGAGGAAGTGTTTCATCAATAGTTCTATAGCCCTATTTCAGGGAATCTATAGTGATTATGGTTCCCCTACCCTGTAATCGACCTTTTTGTGTCTATAAGTCATCTATGAGGAGAGTGAGGGGACAGTTGAGGGGGCTTAAAGTATGATTTAGCCTCCAGTGGGTTAGAGAAGTAAATTGGCTTTCCATCCTCTATCACCCTTAATTTTGCTGGATAGAGCAAAGAAAATCTGATTTTTTCACCATGAAGGAAGGTGCATATCTCTGAAAATTCTTTACGTTTCTGCGTGACTGACGCTGAAAAATCCTGGAAGATCAGTATTTTAGTCCCTCCCACCACTAGACCCTGAGATCTACGGTAGGACGCCAGGATCTTTTCTTTCGCTCTATAGTCCAGGTAGCGGGCTATGACTGGGCGAGGCCTACGCCCGGGACCCTCTCGTTCTATGCCAATTCTATGGGCTCTTTCGATATGGGGAATCTCTAAGTCAGTTAAAATTCCCAATGCTTTAGGTAAATCAACCGTGAGAAAAGTTGTCAAATTCTGGCCAACTATAGATTCCGGAACACCTATGAATCTCAGATTGTTCCGTCGGGACCTATTTTCTAATTCGTCTACCTTTTCTTGTAGTTGTATGATAGCCCTGTCGTTGCTATCTCCACCCTCCTGATAAGAGTGTAGGCGGTCCTCCACGTCACTGACTCTGGTTTCTAAAGCGGTTATACGAGAAGCGTGAGAATCTATACGAGTAAGACCAGCCTCTAGACGCGTCTGGAGGTCTTCAAAACGTTTATCCATAAGTGGCATCATAAAATCTGCGATTTCTTTTGCCGTCAGGGGGGTGGCAGACGTTCCCGGGGAGTCTAGGCTATCGCTTTCCGAGAGAGATGGGGATGGTGGCCCAGATTTTTGAGCATTGGATTTTGTTTTAGGAGCCTTGTTTGCATTATTCTGTTTGGGAGGCATGATTTTATCAACAAATTTGTCCATACCCCTGTAGAGGAGGACAATTATGAAGGTTATAAAGAGAAGAGGTCGATAACGAGAAAAAATATACTTGCTTGATTAGTGCGGGTAGGGGTCAGATTGAGAGCAATTAGTTAATTACATTCCAAGTCTTGGCTATCACATTGACATTGTAGGATATTAAGACATTGACTGCAACCTTTAGCATATGAGTATCACAAATTGCAGCGTATTACATTCGTTTACCAGATAGCCAGAGGAAATACAGCCAAATATATTTTATAAGAAAAGGAAAGAGATAAAAAGAAAAAATTACATATAAATCAGCTTTTTAGTGTGTGGGTGTTACATAGAGCACCACCAGAGGGCAGCAGCCCACAGAAAATAATCTATCTAAATTCAGTTAGAGGGGGGTGTTGTATGGATCAGTCCTGAGAACAGGCAAAGTACAGTCATAATGTCCCAAGAGACGATACAGTGGCAGTTCAGAGTCTCCAGGTGCTCCACTCCGGTCACCCCCCAAAATATTGGGGAGACTAATAGAGCGCCCCGACTAGTGTCCTGTGTGGACTAGTAGCAATAGAAAGAGAGGTATCAGAAAGGGTCACTGGACAAGTAAGGAAGGGAGGTATGCAGGGGGGAGATGGAAAATGCACAAGGAGGGAACGGTTCAGAGCATAAGGGTATGGAGAGCGTTAATAGAAAGCAGCGGGGGAGACAAACAGTATTAGTACCTGGGGGGGTGTATCCCGGTGTCCAATCTGGAGAATGTAGATACCGCTGTTGGAGATCACACAGTTTTTTACCGGATGAGCCCAGGTACTCAGATGTAGACTCCAGCAGGTAGATCAGGCAAGGGGGAGATCAGAGCAGGACAACAGGGGGGTGCCCCGCCGGGTCCGATCACCTGGATGATCTTGGAGCGCAGCTGTCCGGGTCTGTTAGAACGAGCCAGGGACTGTATGCGTGTTTGAAGAGAGGCCACCAGTGGTTGGAGCCGCCGACCCGTGGATGTGGGGGTGAAATACGGCTGTAGTAAGGCAGCGCAGCCCCGCCGTGGATACCAAGTGCCTCGCCGTCAAATGTCTTCACCAGTATGCAAACGGGCCCCCGCAGGTAAGCCTCCAGCGGTCGGAAGACGGGCTATACCTGCAGGCAGGGGAGGGCTGTGCAGCCGCGACAGTCGCCACGAGGCCTCCGCAGCGCCGAGATCCGGCAAGCACCGCCGCCGGTGGGGAGTTGCGATCGGCGCGCTGGCTGGCAGAGGGAGCCGCAGGAGTCAGCCGGGGAAGCAGCAGGGACCTCCGATCCTGACACCCTGCATCGAGTCCCACTCGCGGTCCCGAGGTGAGAGCCGAGTCAGCCGCTGCTGTAGGTTGATCGCCGGGCAGGGAGTCCCGCGGGTCCTCGGTTCAGAGATGTCTCCAGCGATTCACCCTCGTCCTCCAGTGGGTCCGTCCCAGAGGTCACCGCCGGGGAGGGGGTGGATGTAGACGGTCAGGCAGGGATAGTGGACCGGTCAGTAGGGGAAGTGTGGGACCGCTGTTTTCGTTTTGCCTCGTTAGCTTTCGCGCCAACAGAGATGTGCTCACACAGGCCCTTTTCAGCAGAGGCCAGACTCCGGGGTGCATAGATGATCCAGGTCCGAAATTTATATCGGAACAATCCACAGCACTGTGTCCGTTCAATGGTGCAATTTGTGAGCCCCTAAAACGAAGCCCTAATAGTGGATGGGGGATGATTTTGTAAACCCCTGCCTGGAGAGACGTTAAGATGCGGCCACTCGAGGTGCCCCGCCCACCGGAAGTCCATTTTCCACTTCTTAATTAGAGTTGGAACACTGCTGATTGGCAATCTCAATTGCTTGGATATCTTTTTATATCCCTTTCCTGTTTTATACAGTTCAATTACCTTTTCCCGCAGATCCTTTGACAATTATTTTGCTGTCCCCATGACTCAGAATCCAGACACGTCAGTGCAGCACTGGATGAAAGATGCAAGGGTCTTTCAGGAGTCCAGAAACTCACTGACCTTTTATACACACACACTGATTACAAGCAAACAGATCACAGGTGAGGATGGTTACCTTTAGTAGCCATTCAAACCCGTTTGAGTCAACTTGTGTGCATGTTATCAGGCCAAAATCTCCAGGGTATGTAAACTTTGATCAGGGTCATTTGGGTAGTTTCTGTTGTCAGTATGATTTGAAAAGAGTAAACACAGTTGTTTGACAATAAATGGCTTCACCCAACCACTAACCATGACTGAAAGAAAAGTTTGTGAGTTATCATTCATATTCTCTGACAAATGGCCAGAAAACCACAAATTCTGCTAGGGTATGTAAACGTATGAGCACAACTGTGTGTGTATATATGTGTAAATATATACTAGATCCTATACTATATATATTTACACGGCAAAACAAGCAATATATACAATATTCAGGTTTTCTTTGCTAAATAAGAAATAATTTTATAATTCCTGGATGATCAACAACGTTAGATGAATAAGGTAGTAGGGATGGGGGAGTCAGTTGGAAGGAAGGGGTTGGGGGTCTGAGGGGCCCCTTTAATCAAAGACTGCAAAACTGCAGAATATTGCATTTATCTGTAGGTAGGATTATCTAATTTAAACAGCCCAATAAGGATATTTCTATTGTAACGTGAACAGACCATGATATTTTAAGACTAAAGGCAGATGTTTATTCACAGAAAAAATCATCTGAGGGATTAGAGTAGTTCTTTTTTGCAGGAACGAGATTGATGGGGACAGAATGAAACAGGAGTCTGACAGACAGATCACTATAAAGCAATAGAAACAAAATAACTTCATTTATATTATGTGAAAGTATTTGAGTTGATTGAGACCTATTTTTATATGTTGAGTGCTGCATTGAAAACTCCCCTGACAGTTGTAAACTGAGAGGACCATTCTAATTGATTGGATATATGCTCATGAAAGTCAGCAGAAAAGGTTTTAGTGGATAAAGGGAGTGTACAAAAGAAGAATCTGCCTTCCTTGCCTTCCTATTGTAAAGGAAGTCTTACCTGATACTGTTTGATCCAGCCAGTGGCATCACAGTCTTGTGAGAACTAGCATCACCAGTATTACAGAATGTGGTCACCCCCTAGATGGAGTCCTCTGTCTCCAAATGCAGAGATGTAAGGCTCTGTTTTTTGTTTTGTTTTTACGTGAGTTAAGGCGTTTATAATTTCATCTTGTAACATTGTTTTAATTGATTTCATTCTAGTTCGATAAATTTAACTTTATTGGTAATAATAGCGTAAAGAGGGTAATTTTAATGGAGCAAGGAATCAAGTTTCTGTAGTTATCTAAATGAGCTAAAGGTATAGAAGACCCCCCAGAATCTTTTATTAGATTACTTAGATACTTTTATTTATTATTATTATTATTATTATTATTTACTTATATAGTTTTTGCATTTTCCATTGCACGTTACTAAGTGAGTAATAGTAATAAAACAATACTGGGTAATAACAGACAAAGAGGTATGAGGCCCTGCTTGCAAGTTTACACTCTATAGGGAAATAGACATTGATACATTAATCCAACCAGATTACAGAGGTTCTTGATGGGCTGTATGATCCAGTAATACAGGAATGTTGGACAAGGGTTAGAAGGATGTGAAAGTGAGGAAAGACAAAATATGTAAAGTTTTGTTTGAATCATTTAGAGGGGATGTAATTGGGTTGGGTAGTTTATGGAGGTTATGCAGGTTATTCTGGATTTTCATAAACTCGTCTAAAGAGGTGAGTTTCATGGAACACTTGTAGGTGTGGAGACTAGAGGTAAGTCTTATTGTGCAGGGGAGGGGGGCATTCCACAGAGTGGGCGCATCCTGAAAATAGACCTGTAACCGTGAATGGGAACATGTAATGAGTGTGGATGAGAGACACAGGTCTTGTGCTGATCAGAGAGATTGAGCTGGCAGATATTTTGAGATAAGCGAAGAGTTTTAAACTGGTGTCATTTGGATAATAGCCTTATATGTAAGTAAGACTATATTAGATTGAGTTTGGTAGACACAGGTAACCAATGGAGGGATTGACAGAGTTGAGCAGTAGATGATGAATGTTTAGTGAGGAAGATTAGCTGCAAAGCTACGTTCAAATTGGATTGTAGTGGTGAAATTCTATTTTAAGGAAGACCAGTAAGAAGGCTATTGCAATAGTCCAGGGGTAGCCAACCCTGGTCCTCGAGAGCTACCAACAGTTAACGTTTTCCAGGTCTCCTCACAGAATCCAGCTGTGGATCTTTTTAAAATGTGTCAGTTAGTAATGATTGCACCTGCTGGGTGAGCTGGAAAATGTGAACTGTTGGTAACTCTCGAGGACCAGGGTTGGCTACCACTGCAATAGTAAATGCAGGAGATAATGAAGCCATGAATTACAGTTTTTACAGTATCATGTTTAAGATCTGGGCATACTTGGATATATTTTTTAGATGTAGGTTACAGATTTTGGAAAACAGATTGAATGTTGGGAATAAAAGGACAGTTTAGGGTCAAGAATTACATGTAGACAGCAAGCTTGTGGGATAGGGTTGATTGTCGAGTTATCAACAGTGACAGAGAAATCAGGTTGGTTACTACTGGAGGAAATATTAATTATTCTGTTTTGGAAAAGTTACGTTTAGCAGAAAGACATCCAGTAATGCGGACCAATGCAGATGGTGTACCCCATATGCGCAGTAAACAATGTCCCTAATAGAAACCTCTAGCCCATTATAAAGACGTTTAAAAGCATTGCTTTATTGGTACCATTATCCCTTTTAGACTTGAACGTGTTTCTCTATCCATTGTATGCCTCACAAAAAGCATACGCTCATATGACGCTGATCAAACCATCCATCAAATCATGCATTGTTTGTGCATAAAACATAGGGGGTTATTCAGAGTTGTTAGCAAACCAAAAAGTTAGCAATTGGGCAAAACCATGTTGCACTGCAGGTGGGGCAGATGTAACGTGTGGGGTGTGTTCAAACTGAAATCTAAATTGCAGTGTAAAAATAAAGCAGAGTGTATTTACCATGCACAGAAACAATATATCAAATATAAAAAGAAGAACAATTGGGTGCGCTATCAATAGCGGCTGGTAAGGGGATGGTAAGTCCCCAAAAGATGAACAACAAGAAAAGAAAAAATTACCAGCGCTGGCTGATCATGTAGATAATGAAACAATCCAATAACCAAAAGGCTTAAATCTAAAATATCACATTTATTATACAAATGTAAATGAATAATTGAACAATAAAATTAAATCATAAGAATAAAAATAGGAATAAAATCGTGTATCAGTTTTCAATAGGAATGCCACAAGGTGCCTGAATTATTAAAAAGTCCACATTAGGCAATTTATTGACACTCAAAAGGACCTTGATCACTGGAGATGTCCATCACTAATCGGTTATTTTTGCATAAACCGAAAAATTGCAAATGTGAGGTAGTTGCCAGTGATCCTTGGAGCAGATAGAGTCCACCTGTAGTTAACTGGATCAGTTGTCCTCTTTGGCATGGAGGGATACGTCCAGAATAGTGGGTACTGCTAGATGATTGTCCCAATTGTTGTATTACCGAGTGTCAGGAGAGCCAGTGGTGCTGATGAATATCAGGATGAAATGGTAGCTCAACGCGTTTTGCTGGTTTTAAATGGTCCAGCTTCCTCAGGAGGAAGCTGGACCATTTAAAACCAGCGAAACGCGTTGAGCTACCATTTCATCCTGATATTCATCAGCACCACTGGCTCTCCTGACACTCGGTAATACAACAATTGGGACAATCATCTAGCAGTATCCACTATTCTGGACATATCCCTCCATGCCAAAGAGGACAACTGATCCAGTTAACTACAGGTGGACTCTGTCTGCTCCAAGGATTACTGGTAACTACCTCACATTTGCAATTTTTCGGTTTATGCAAAAATAACCGATTAGTGATGGACATCTCCAGTGATCAAGGTCCTTTTGAGTGTCAATAAATTGCCTAATGTGGACTTTTTAATAATTCAGGCACCTTGTGGCATTCCTATTGAAAACTGATACACGTTTTTATTCCTATTTTTATTCTTATGATTTAATTTTATTGTTCAATTATTCATTTACATTTGTATAATAAATGTGATATTTTATATTTAAGCCTTTTGGTTATTGGATTGTTTCATTATCTACATGATCAGCCAGCGCTGGTAATTTTTTCTTTTCTTACAGAAACAATATAACCCACTCAAATCTAACTCTCTCTGCACATGTTACATCTGCCCAACCTGCAGTGCAACACGGTTTTGCCCAATTCCTAACTTTTTTAGTTTGCTAACAACTCTGAATAACCCCCACGGTACAATGGGGGTCATTCCGACCCGATCGCTCGCTGCAGTTTCTTGCAGCGCAATATCAGGTCGGAACTGCGCATCCGTTGTTGCCTAGCGATCGCCTCTTAGGCGGTCGCTGGGCGGGAGGGGGCTGGACGGCGTTGTGGTCCAGCCAACACAGGCGTGGCCAAACTGTTGGGGGGGCGGGCCGCGGCGGCTGCGTGACGTCACACACTGCGGGCCGGGGAGCGACGAGTAGCTCCGGGCCAGCACGCTAAAGCTGCGATGCCTTTGCACTTTTGCAGGGTTTGCCGGCACTGACATGCAGGGTGGACTAGCCCTGTGCTGGGCGTCCCCCCGCAAGTCCGTGTGAATTATCGCAGCTGTGCTAAATTTAGCACAGCTACGATCAACTCTGAATGACCCCCAATGTGTATACGATTACGATGATAATATGAGCATGTATGATCAGAGGATGCGACATTCGACTCGCGGGGCCGCACATCGTAATCGTACTCAAATAATGCACAATGTGCATACGATGCAGCAGTCGAGGCGTCGAAACCGTGTATTTTTACGTAAAAAAGCGTCATAATGTATGGACAGAATAAGCAGTACTCAGTGTTTAGAACAAAGAGCGTTAAGGACTTTATCACCGATGGTCAAGCTATAGCAGTCATGTGACTGCCTGAAAGACGGAAAGCAGCATTCTGGCGGAAAAGAGCAAAAAGATTGTGGTGGTTCCCTGCTTAGGAGGTGAGGAGAAAAGGTATTATATTTCTTCAAGTGAAAAAATTGTTTTTTCAAAGTTGCACTGTGTAGAGTGTATTAATTTTTTTGGCAAATGTCAGTAGTTGTAACTAGTTAAGAACAAAACATTCTGTAAAAGCATAGTCAATTTCTGTTTTGCTTTAACAGTCTTTTAGTTGAAACATTCTTTTAGTTGAAACTGTTTGGATTGGTGATATTGATTATTTGATTGGTATGTAGCTAATATTTTTTTTCATAGATTCTTTTATTGATGCTCAAAGTATGTGTTTAAATGTCTTTTTATCTTTACACATTTTATAAATTCATGAAAATAACAGAAGCCCAAATTGCTATGGAAGACTCTTGCTAATGTTTTATAATATAGATTTCCTGTATTATAGCACAATAATAAATTCATATATTTTGTTAAGGTTTATAGATACCTAAGCATTATTTTTGAGATAATTATTAAACAAGGATTTCATTTTTTGCTCTCCTTGCTAATGATGTCAATGTATTTTCAATTGAAGATCAAGTTAGTGACAGAAGGCTTGTGGTCCCAGATCTAAGTGCCTTCAAAGTAATTAATATGTTTACATAACTAGACATAAACTTGGTTCCCTGCGAAATCTCTGTAGTGTACATAATAATTGTTTTATAACTTGGACACATACTGTGGCAAAATGAGACCATTGCACTTGGAAGGAATTACATTTATTATGACTGCATAAGAAAACGCAGTGGAGGGGTGTTTCCAGTTGCCCGAAAACCTCCCTCTAGGCCAGCGGTTTAAATCATTACCACAATAGCTATATTGTATAATACAATTTTACTACAGTTGCTGTGTGTGTGTGTGTGTGTGTGTGTGTGTGTGTGTGTGTGTGTGTGTGTGTGTGTGTGTAGAACTGAGCACTCCATTAGCAACTGGACTAAACGTGTAGCTTGTTAAGTACTAATTATCTCCCCTCCATGGGCTGGCCACACTCTAAAATTAAGGCTAAATATGTTTTTTTCTCCGATAGATTTGCTGGGTAGAGGAGGCTGTGTTTAGAATGAATACACATGCTCCCCCACAAAGGGCTAGTGGTTATCAGGAATATTAGTGAGGCAGAATGTCAAAGTGAGGCAGAAACTCAGTGATGTCACCAGTTCCTAACAAGCCCCAAATCAATCTGTTGGTTGATAGCACGTCACTTTAACAATAGAGGGCCCTTTGGTTATTGTTTGTTTTGGGCCCCATCTTGCCAAAACTGGGCATATCTTGTAAACGCAAGGGAAAGTTACAGTTCTGCATGTTGTCTTTTGTTTGTTTTTTCTTTATGTATTCCTGCAGCATACAAAACAATACTATACTACCATTATACAAATATTAGGGGGGAAAGAGGGTTAGGGCCAGACCGTCTAGCTTTATAGCAATATAGAGGAGAAGCCAAAGCAACCTGGAGTGGTGACAAAGTAGGCTGACAGGTTGTCAGTAGGCTATGCTATAAATGGGTTGGGGGGATCCTGGCAGTGGAATGCTGTTTGGGGGGGGAGCGCAACAAGCCCCTTGCAGGCTTGCTGTGCTCGCCACGCTGTGGTCACCACATGTTCTATTCCCTCTCCATGGATGTCGTGGACACCCACGAGTGGGAAAAGTCCCTGCTAGTCGGCATGCCGACTGTCTGGATTGTGAGGGGGCGGGATCTAGCGGGAGGTATTGTGACCGCCAGTCACATAACTACATCCGTTATAAACCGAAGCCTTTAATTTAGAATTAGCTGCATCTGTTGTTGTATTTGCAATGTTGGCACTGTATAACCATTACTATTCATGCCAAGGAACTGGCCTCTGTGCAATTTAGTATGCAATATGCAAGGAAATGAGACCTTTAAGTCAAGCGAAAATAAGCAGATTAGATGCCTACTTTACAGTACATTTCTTGGCTATTTCTCCCCTGCCCCCATTTCATGTATAGTTTCTATTTTTAAATAATAGAATGGCAGGGCTTCAAAGCAAACAAAAAAACGTTGGCCTTGCACCTCACTTATCTAATAGAAATGTTTCATTTTAAAGAACAGAAATAAAATAGTCTCTATTAGCAGGAAGGAGATCTGTAGATGCTCCCAGAGCCCCTTTATGAATAATTTCTTATTAAATATGGTTATATTTTAATTTTTCATACTGTTCTATTTGAAAGTGCAGTGTTAGATTTCTACACAGTTAATGCTACCCTTAAGCTGACTTTTCGTTATATGTGTTGTGTGTATGAATGCAAATGTCTGTCCAGAGCACATCAGGATGCGGATGCATGCTTGCTTCCCATTCTCTGGAGACTTTTCTGCAAACTATACATGCTGCTAGGTGTGGAGCTGTTGCATGGTGGACAAATCGGAACGAGGCACTTTTATTATACAAACAAGCTTTTTCCCTTTCTAACGCTCTGATACAATTCAGCCTGTCACGATCCGGGTATCTGGACGCCATTTCTTACCTATCAGATGCCTCCTAAGGCTGGCTCAGCGCTCCAGGACCGGATCCCATCTGTCATCCTGATGTGCACATTCCCGCATCCTCGCCTGTCTCTCTGGACGCAGTCACAGTAACGCCTTATACATCTGGCATGGCGTCTCCCGCAGCCTCCGCCGCCGTCCCTGAGCTTCTGCATTCAGAGTGGCGATTACGTCAGCCGCGGCCTCCGCTGTGTCCGCGTGGTTGGATGTGCATCTGTCAGCCTGGCGTCTCCTGTCTCCGGTGGCCGGCGCCGCCATTACTGTTTTCCAGACCACATGGATTACAAACCAAACTTCCCTCCAAGGGTCTGCATGGGCGCAGCCATCTTGGATTCTGTCAGCTGATCATTTCCTCCAATCTGTTGTCAGTTTTGTTAATCTGCATAATTGCCTAGCCAATCCCTTCCTTGCTGCAGGTATAAATACACTGTGCCTGAGCAAGGAAGGCGTCAGTGCTTTGGTTGTCAAACCTAGTTCCACTTTGTCTCTCTTCTGTGAATGTCTTCCAGGTTCCAGCTCCTGTCTCCAGACTTCTGCTATAGAGACCCGCACCAGCATTCCATCTGCGGTGTAGCCTGACTCTCCGATCCATACTGGACTCACCTGTTTCCAGCTACAACATCACCTGCTTCCAGCTCGGCTTCCAGCAGTGTACAGCTTCTCTTAAAGGGCCGGTGTCCTTTCTGCAGTTTACCACTCTCCACCGGTATTATTATTTCTCCGCTCTCAAATTCTACATTTCATCTACATTGCATCGCTCTCAAGCTTTATTTATTATTTAATTGGTTCCAGCCAGTATCCACTCCGTGCCAACACCTGTCTGGTTCTAACCAGTACCCACAGCAGCATTTTATCTACAGCAGTCCAGCTTTCCGTGGAACACCAGCTGGTACGACCCTGGGCTTTCCTCATTGCTACAGTTGAGCCTGGTAAGGACTTTCCAACTTGCAGATAATAAGAACTGTCTCATACCACCAGAGCTCTGTGGCCCCTGCCACCCTGTAGTACCCAGGAACTGTATTATTATTTCTCTGCTGATTTTTATGTTACTTTTACTGCTACTGTGATGCATGGAGTTTGTCATAAATAAATATCATTGACTTTTACTCAAGTTGTCGTGGTCACGCCTTCGGGCGGTTTCTCTTCATGTTACTTACATGTCCAGGGGTCTGATACAACCTCCCAGGTTCCGGTACATCTCAGCCCCTACAACTGAGGCTGCCTTCCGTCAGCTCAGGCCCTCAGTTGTGACAGTAAGCACTGACCAAATGAATCCAGCCGGAGACCAGGATCAAGCGGCCAGGCCGATGCAAGAACTGGCAGCCCGACTTGAACATCAGGAGGCTGCACAAGGCCACATCATCCGCTGTCTCCAGGATCTCTCTACTCGGCTGGATGGGATTCAGACAACTCTCCGTGGATCAGGCGCATCTGGGGCGTCAACCACAGTGACTCCAACTATAACCCCACCCACCTTACCCGTTTCTGCTCCACGTCTTCATCTTCCAACGCCAGCAAAATTTGACGGATCTCCAAGATTCTGCAGGGGATTTCTCAACCAGTGTGAGATTCAGTTTGAGCTACAACCTGGCAATTTTCCCAGTGACCGTACAAAAATTGCCTACATCATCTCACTTCTCAGTGGCTCAGCCCTTGACTGGGCATCACCGTTATGGGAGAGGTCCGACACCCTGCTATCTTCTTACACTGCATTCGTGTCAACATTCAGGCGCATCTTCGACGAGCCAGGCCGGGTAACTTCAGCTTCGTCTGAGATTCTCCGTTTACGCCAGGGATCACATACTGTAGGACAATATCTTATACAGTTCCAGATCCTGGCATCTGAACTGGCATGGAACGACGAGGCCCTGTATGCTGCATTCTGGCATGGTTTATCCGAGCGTATTAAAGATGAGTTAGCTACCAGAGACTTACCCTCCAAGTTAGATGAGCTAATCTCACTTTGTACAAAAGTTGACTTACGTTTCAGAGAGAGAGCAACTGAGCGTGGAAGATCATCTGCTCCAAAATCTTCTGCTCCTCCTCCTCGCCAACTGTCACCAACTAAAGATGAACCCATGCAAATTGGCTGTTCCCGTTTAACTCCTGCTGAGCGCCGAAGACGTCTCTCTGAGTCTCTCTGTCTGTATTGTGCAGCTCCGTCTCACACTATTAATGCCTGTCCCAAACGTCCGGGAAAACTCCAAATCCTAGCTCGCCAAGGAGAGGGCCGGCTAGGAGTAATGATCTCCTCTCCATCTCCTCAAGATTGTAATCTCCCAGTCTCGCTTCAAGTTGCTCAACGTTATCAAAACGTCATTGCCCTCCTGGATTCCGGAGCAGCTGGGAACTTTATTACCGAAGCCCATGTTAAACGGTGGTCCCTACCCACCGAGAGACTTCCTTCCTCCTTTTCCTTAACTGCCGTGGATGGCAGTAAAATTTTTGATAGTTATTGCCCTAAGGACTCTACCAGTTCGTCTGAGAGTGGGAGTTCTTCATTCCGAACTTATTTCACTTTTAGTGATTCCAAGAGCCACACATCCTGTGGTCCTGGGCCTTCCATGGCTCCGTCTTCACAATCCTACAATTGATTGGACGACTACGCAAATCCTGGCATGGGGTTCCTCCTGTGCTGAGACATGTTTGTTCAAAGTATTGCCTGTCTGTTCTTCCTCCCCCAGGTCGTCTGATGTTCCACCTCCTCCATATCAAGATTTCACGGATGTGTTCAGTAAAGCTTCTGCTGATATCCTTCCTCCTCATAGAGAATGGGACTGCCCGATTGATCTCGTTCCAGGGAAGGTTCCACCTCGAGGCCGAACTTATCCGTTGTCTCTGCCTGAGACGCATTCTATGGAGGAATACATTAAAGAGAACCTAGCAAAGGGGTTCATTCGACCTTCTTCTTCTCCAGCCGGCGCAGGCTTCTTTTTTGTAAAAAAGAAAGATGGTGGTCTGCGGCCGTGCATCGACTACAGAGGTTTGAACGACATTACCATCAAGAACCGCTATCCTTTACCCCTGATTACTGAGCTCTTTGACAGAGTTAGCGGAGCTACCATCTTTACAAAGCTGGACTTGAGAGGTGCATACAATCTCATCCGGATCCGTGAGGGTGACGAGTGGAAGACCGCATTTAACACCCGTGACGGACATTATGAGTACCTCGTCATGCCCTTCGGATTGAGCAATGCTCCAGCTGTCTTCCAGCATTTCGTCAATGAGATCTTCAGAGACATTCTATACCGTCATGTCGTGGTCTATCTAGATGATATCCTCATTTTTGCCAACAATTTAGAGGAACATCGTTTTTGGGTAAAGGAGGTCCTGTCCCGTCTCCGTGTCAATCATCTCTATTGCAAATTAGAGAAATGCGTCTTTGAAGTCAAGTCCATTCCGTTTCTAGGGTACATTGTGTCCGGTTCCGGACTAGAGATGGATCCTGAGAAACTACAAGCATTCCAGAATTGGCCGGTACCCTTAACCCTCAAAGGGGTCCAGAGGTTCTTGGGGTTCGCCAATTATTACCGAAAGTTTATACGAGACTTTTCCACCATTGTGGCGCCTATTACTGCTTTCACCAAGAAGGGTGCTAACCCGTCCAAGTGGTCTGAAGAAGCCATGCAAGCTTTTCATCTTTTAAAACAGAGGTTCATCTCTGCGCCTGTCCTGAAACAGCCTGACATCGACTCTCCTTTCATCCTAGAGGTGGATGCCTCCTCCGTTGGAGTAGGAGCGGTGTTATCTCAGAGGGCTAAAGATGGCCATTTACATCCTTGCAGTTTCTTCTCACGGAAGTTCTCCCCAGCTGAGCGCAACTATGCCATTGGCGACCAGGAGTTGCTAGCCATCAAGCTCGCTCTAGAGGAGTGGAGATATCTGTTGGAGGGAGCTTCTCATTCAATCACCATCCTTACAGACCACAAGAACCTTCTATATCTGAAAGGCGCACAATGTCTCAACCCTCGTCAGGCCAGATGGGCACTTTTCTTTTCCAGGTTCGACTTTAAACTCCAGTTCTGTCCGGGCTCTCAGAATCGCAAGGCCGATGCCCTTTCCCGCTCATGGGAGCAAGAAAATGAGTCAGAGTCTTCAGACAAGCATCCTATTATAAATCCGTTGGCATTCTCCACGGTAGGGATGGACTCTACGCCCCCATCAGGGAAAAGTTTTGTGAAGCCGACACTAAGGAAGAAGCTCATGCATTGGGCCCATGCTTCCCGCTTTGCCGGACATACAGGTATCCAAAAAACCCTGGAGTTTATCTCTAGGTCCTATTGGTGGCCAACTCTGAAAAAGGACGTTTTGGAGTTTATTGCATCTTGCCCAAAGTGTGCTCAACATAAAGTATCCCGCCAGTCGCCTGCGGGGCAACTGGTTCCACTATCTGTTCCCCGTCGTCCATGGACCCATTTGTCGATGGATTTTATTACAGATTTGCCCATGTACAACAAGTTTAATACCATCTGGGTGGTAGTTGACCGGTTCACCAAGATGGCACACTTCATTCCTCTCACCGGTTTTCCGTCAGCTTCCAAGTTGGCTCAAGTATTCATACAAGAGATCTTTCGACTCCACGGTCTTCCAGAAGAAATTATCTCAGATCGAGGAGTTCAATTCACAGCCAAATTCTGGCGAAGTTTATGTCAAGCCCTCCAAGTCAAGCTAAAGTTTTCCACGGCTTACCATCCTCAGACCAATGGTCAAACTGAGAGGGTGAATCAGGACTTGGAGTCCTTCCTCCGCATCTATGTGTCCTCCTCTCAAGATGACTGGGTTCAATTACTTCCCTGGGCCGAGTTCTGTCATAACAACCAGTATCATTCTTCATCTTCTTCAACACCATTCTTCACCAACTTTGGATTCCACCCTAAAGTCCCTGAGTTCCAACCGCTTCCAGCAACTTCTGTTCCCGCAGTGGATATCACCTTGCATCAGTTTGCCAATATCTGGAAGAGCGTACGATCAGCTCTGCTCAAGGCATCGTTCAGGTACAAGAAGTTTGCGGATAAGAAGCGTCGAGCAGTTCCTGCTCTCAAGGTGGGTGATCGGGTATGGTTATCCACGAAGAATTTGAGGTTAAGAGTTCCCAGTATGAAGTTTGCACCTCGCTACATCGGTCCTTTTAAAATTGACCAAGTCATCAATCCTGTTGCTTACAGACTCCAGTTGCCTCCCTTCTTAAAGATACCCAGGACATTCCATGTTTCCCTGTTGAAACCGCTAATCTTGAATCGGTTTCATTCCTCACTTCCTCCAACTCCGAAAGTCCAAACTCAACGAGGCGTTGAGTATGAAGTAGCCAAGATCCTGGACTCACGTCACCGTTACGGTCAACTTCAGTATCTTATTGACTGGAAGGGTTATGGCCCTGAGGAACGTTCATGGACCAATGCTTCTGATGTCCATGCTCCTGCCTTGGTCCGGAGATTCCATTCCAAGTTTCCTCAAAAGCCAAAGAAGTGTCCTGGGGCCACTCCTAAAGGGGGGGGGGGGTGCTGTCACGATCCGGGTATCTGGACGCCATTTCTTACCTATCAGATGGCTCCTAAGGCTGGCTCAGCGCTCCAGGACCGGATCCCATCTGTCATCCTGATGTGCACATTCCCGCATCCTCGCCTGTCTCTCTGGACGCAGTCACAGTAACACCTTATACATCTGGCATGGCGTCTCCCGCGGCCTCCGCCGCCGTCCCTGAGCTTCTGCATTCAGAGTGGCGATTACGTCAGCCGCGGCCTCCCGTGTGTCCGCGTGGTTGGATGTGCATCTGTCAGCCTGGCGTCTCCGGTGGCCGGCGCCGCCATTACTGTTTTCCAGACCACATGGATTACAAACCAAACTTCCCTCCAAGTGTCTGCATGGGCGCAGCCATCTTGGATTCTGTCAGCTGATCATTTCCTCCAATCTGTTGTCAGTTTTGTTAATCTGCATAATTGCCTAACCAATCCCTTCCTTGCTGCAGGTATAAATACACTGTGCCTGAGCAAGGAAGGCGTCAGTGCTTTGGTTGTCAAACCTAGTTCCACTTTGTCTCTCTTCTGCGAATGTCTTCCAGGTTCCAGCTCCTGTCTCCAGACTTCTGCTATAGAGACCCGCACCAGCATTCCATCTGCGGTGTAGCCTGACTCTCCGATCCATACTGGACTCACCTGTTTCCAGCTACAACATCACCTGCTTCCAGCTCAGCTTCCAGCAGTGTACAGCTTCTCTTAAAGGGCCGGTGTCCTTTCTGCAGTTTACCACTCTCCACCGGTATTATTATTTCTCCGCTCTCAAATTCTACATTTCATCTACATTGCATCGCTCTCAAGCTTTATTTATTATTTAACTGGTTCCAGCCAGTATCCACTCCGTGCCAACACCTGTCTGGTTCTAACCAGTACCCACAGCAGCATTTTATCTACAGCAGTCCAGCTTTCCCTGGAACACCAGCTGGTACAACCCTGGGCTTTCCTCATTGCTACAGTTGAGCCTGGTAAGGACTTTCCAACTTGCAGATAATAAGAACTGTCTCATACCACCAGAGCTCTGTGGCCCCTGCCACCCTGTAGTACCCAGGAACTGTATTATTATTTCTCTGCTGATTTTTATGTTACTTTTACTGCTACTGTGATGCATGGAGTTTGTCATAAATAAATATCATTGACTTTTACTCAAGTTGTCGTGGTCACGCCTTCGGGCGGTTTCTCTTCATGTTACTTACATGTCCAGGGGTCTGATACAACCTCCCAGGTTCCGGTACATCTCAGCCCCTACAACTGAGGCTGCCTTCCGTCAGCTCAGGCCCTCAGTTGTGACACAGCCTCATTAATGTCTTAAAAATGAATCAGGGGATGAAGAGGACTCCAGGCACATGCAGCACGTTTTTTTACTTTTAAACTGGGCAATATGACCTTAGAAATGCACTTCTCCACAAAGTGCCGCTAGGTGCAAAATGCATCACATTAAAGGACCCAGGGGGTCATTCAAGTGTGGTTGGTTTAGCTATCACTGCTGCTTCCTAGGAAGCAAGTGATAGCGCTGTATGTAGTTGCAGCAGGAGGCGTCTATTACATGCGGACGACTCCTGCTGCACTAGTGAGCCGAGCTGCATCAGTTCCATCCACCCACTATCGGTTTACAGCACCCATGGTTCCGCGAAAGCCGCACGTCGCAAAGGCTAGGAAATCTCCGTCCTACAACGGAGATTCTTGGCCTCTTCCCACTCCCAAAATGCCCACTCCCCATCCCCAAAATAGCATCAGACTGTCAATCAAAGACAGTCTAATGGCTGGCTGCACCCTATGCAGCAGGTACTTTGCGCCGATGGATGCAGGAGCAACCGCACCTGAATAACCCTAACCCAAAAAGCACACTAATTGGCAAAACCATGTTGCACTGCAGGTAGGGCAGATGGTAACATGTGTAGAGAGACCTTTGAAAGAGCTATAGTGGAGAAGTTGCCCATAGAAAATAATCAGCCTCTAGCTGTCATTTATTTAGCACCTTCTATAAAATGACAGAAGCTGATTGGTTGGTATGGGCAGCTCCTCCATTTTATCTCTAAGGTTTGCCACATCACCCACAATGACTGACCAGCCCGTTGGGTAAGAACGTGCCTGGAACCTTACTAGGCATTATGTCTGTGTGAAATATTATGAGATTGACAATAGGTGGCTTGCACAAAGGGCTAGCCATGCACCCTACACCTGATTCCTTATTAAGCTTTCCTGGACTGTGTTGCAGTTCATCTTATATTAGTAGTTCAGTAGTAACCTAAGCTCCTTATTGAGTCCCCTGTGCTAAAAATGCGGCGTCTGATCTCTTGGAGTTCCATCAAGCCACATTATCCATGTCTGTAAGCTGATGGGTACGATAGCTTTTTTTTTTTTTTAGTATACTCATGACCCAGCGTGTCTTTACCCCTACTCCCATGAATCTGTACAGCTGTTTTTGCTGCAGGACCTATGCAGTAGATATAAGTATGCCTAATCCTGCACAACCCTCCCGCATTTAGTTTAGCTAGATTGCCTGATATTTACCCAGCTGCCCTCTACTAGATGTGTGACCTCTACCCCTCTACCTGTGGCTCAGTGTTCTTCATCCCAAAATGTCAGATCTTATTCCAGTCCTGTTTTTTGCAGAATGCTTTGTTGTATGCCCTCCACGTATAACATGGGCACTAGGGGTGCTCGCTGTGTGTGAAGCATGTGTATTATAAAACATTGAACTTTTTCCCTGGTGCAGTATTCTCCAAACAGAACCTTCCAGTCACCTGTCAAAGACTACCTACCTTCTCCTTTTGCTCCTTTTCTATATTCTGCCTGCTTATGCTACAGGGCAGCATCTTCTCCTATTGTGAACATGAACACGTCTATGTTCTTTCTCAGCACCTTGTCTTCAAATACCCCTATGTGAGGCTGCAGTACCCCAGGAATGCACATAATTTCTGCAGCTAGCATGTCGTTTTTCTTTTTAAAATGCTTTGTGCTCGTTACTTGCCATGCCCTGCCTCTGATAAGGCCAGATCTTCACTACCACTGCTGCTAGAATCACTCACCTCGCTATACCCTCCTGATTTGCTGCCATTTGAGGGCCTCATCTTCAGTTGATGACAGAACACCTCCTATCCCCGACTTCCATTTATATCTGCTAGCAGGACAATTGCCAAACTCTGTATATTGCTGTGACTTGGGATCAGGGCCTGCAGT
Source organism: Pseudophryne corroboree (assembly GCF_028390025.1). Classification (NCBI taxonomy): domain Eukaryota; kingdom Metazoa; phylum Chordata; class Amphibia; order Anura; family Myobatrachidae; genus Pseudophryne; species Pseudophryne corroboree. The sequence goes on from NC_086444.1 coordinate 350,545,065, forward strand.
AATGTTATATGATTAATGTGTATCATACTGATTAAAAGAAAAGATCAAGTTGATTGTTTTGTTTGAGGCATACAATACTTGAAAATATATTAATATTGACAGTACAAAAGGCTTTGAAGTTGCCGGTTAAATATTTATTATTGTTGATTGGATTGAACAAGGGTTTAGACCTATTTCCTACTGTTTTAAAACATGAGCTTTTACTAGTGTATTTTCTTTATCACTAGTAATATCTTGTGCTTTCCTTCCCTCGCTTATACCACCACCTGCTCACCACCAACAACAGCACCAAATATTTGGGTTTCAGCCGTCCCGCTGCGGATTTGAGTCTTATGACTGCTGATGCAGCAATGTTTCTAAACCTTGTCCATGTTCTGCAATGTTCTGTACTGTAAGTTACATGGGTTTTCTTTTTAGATCATACTGTTCAGGTTAATATGTACACTGTAAGGTGCTGCGGACCACGTGTGGCACCTTAAGGGTGGGTACATATGTAGTGATGTGTGCTTAAATTCTAAGCAAACTGACTAGATTTGCTAAAAAATGAAGCACACATCTCTCCGTGTGTATGCCCCATAGCGATAGTGATGCGCGGCCCTGTGCGTCTATAGATTGGCCTGCATGCAGGCGCAATCTAGTTAGATCGCTCACTTCACTGATGGGTGAAGCAAGCGGCCCCCCCTGTCCCCCCCCCCCCCTTCTCGCTCAGCACACATAGCGCTGTGTGCTAGGCAGGGGGAGAGATGTGTGCTGAGCGTTCTGTGCTAGCTCGCTCAGCACACATCGGTACGTGTGTACCCCCCTTTAGAAATAAAGAATAATATTAATAATAATAATAATAATATTTGACTGTCAGTGAAGAGAGGTATCAGATTCATCTTCCGATGTGCTGAAGATTTGCTGGCCTATATAATGACTGGCCAATTGCTTGGTATGATGGGGATGGACTTTTGTTTGGTGTGATAGTAGGTCTTTGCTGGGTAGGAGTTTTTTGGTCTTTACTCTGTATGATATGGGGGGTCATTCCGAGTTGTTCGCTCGCTAGCAGATTTTAGCAGCATTGCACACGCTAGGCCGCCGCCCTCTGGGAGTGTATCTTAGCTTAGCAGAATTGCGAACAAAAGATTAGCAGAATTGCGAATAGAAAATTCTTAGCAGTTTCTGAGTAGCTCATGACTTACTCCTACACTGCGATCAGCTCAGCCCGTTTAGTTCCTGGTTTGACGTCACAAACACGCCCTGCGTTCGGCCAGCCACTCCCCCGTTTCTCCAGACACTCCCGCGTTTTATCCTGGCACGCCTGCGTTTTTCCGCACACTCCCAGAAAACGGCTAGTTTCCGCCCAGAAACACCCACTTCCTGTCAATCACACTCCGATCACTTCAACGATGGAAATTCTTTGTTCGGATGTGAGTAAATCTACTAAGTTTTGTGCTAAAATACTTAGCGCATGCGTACTGCGTACCATGCGCATTTTCACCTTAATCGCTCCGTTGCGAAAATCGTCAACGAGCGATCAACTCGGAATTACTCCCATGGTACAGTCCAGCATATGTATGCATCCTAGGAAAAAGTATTTAAAGAAACAAAACCTGGCACACTTGTAATAAAACCATACCCACTGTCTCTTAGCTGCAGCTAACCTTCAACTCTCATGATGGCAGGACCTATATATCACCCACAGGTATTAACTGAGATCTTGAAATATTAGCTGCAACATTAATTTCAGATGAACACCAGTATTATATATTGGAATATCACCTAATTTGGGGATTTTAACCTATGGGTCAAACCTCTAAACCTTATTCACCGTATAATTTATGGTGGCTCTGCATGATCAATTCTTTTTAGATATATTATGCATTGTCAACCAATTAATTACTATTTAATATTGTGGAGACTAATGTATTCATGATACTGTATATTAACAGTAATGTATTCATTTTCCATAAATTGAAGTAATGAATGTTACATTATGAATGAAAAAACGTAACTGCAGACCGTTAGGTAAATTTACTAAGCTCCTGCGTCCATTTGAGAATACATTCACAGCCATAGAATGCATCTCGGTAATTTACTAAACCGCAAACACAGCAGAGTTTGTTAAATTCATATTGAGATATATGGCCGTCAACACATGTACGAACAAATAGATCATTGGCCAAACACAGTTGGATTGTAACATACACCTCATAGAATACTGGAATTATTTTTTTTTCAAAAATGTTTTTATTGCAATCGTACAACAAGTGATAACAGAAGGGAATATTACTGTCCATTGTACACATTTTCTTAAATTTCCCACCACTTGATATAACAATATAGGTATACATAACAATTTTTATGATATAAAAAATATATAATTGACATCAGAGATCAATAAAAGACAAGTCATGTTGTGAATTAACGGTTTACAATAGATTATTGCAACTTAAGCCTAACTAAATGAAAATTGGAAAAAGCAAAGAAAGAAGAAAAGAAGGGGGATAGGATAAAGGAAGTGAAGTAGAAAGGGGAGGGGGGTAAAGCCATGCGCGTCCGAGTCATCTGTCGTCTCTCAATTCAAAGTGATCGGTGGGTCCTGCATGAATAATCTAGTCTCATACTAGATGGTCATGCGAAAACATTTATGAATTTGTTGTCTAGTTTCAATGGGCAAAGTGCCTATGTAACTCTCCCATACCGCAAAGAAGTTCTCCAATTGGGAGTCTTTGTGTAGTGTTTCAGTCCATTCAAGTTTAAACATTTGAAACAATTTTTCTTTAAACATGGTAAGGGATGGGGGTGTGGGAGAGTTCCATTGTTGTAATATACATTTTCTGGCTACCGAAGAGACAAACAGCAATAATTTCTTGCAACCAACTGAAATTTTTGGAGTGCTTGGTAGAGATCCAAGGATTGCCCATTCTGGGGTCAATAATAGAAAATTCACCAGGTGCTCAATTGCAAATCGTCTTATCGCCACCCAGAAACGCTGAATCATGGGACATTCCCACAAACAGTGGTACAAGGTCGCTTGAGGGCAGGCACATTTATGGCAAACGGATGTAGTACTTATGCCAATTAAATTATAACGGTGGGGAGATAGGTACCCTCTATAGAATATTTAAAAAAATATGTCTTTGTAGGATGTAGCTGAAATGGTTTTGGTAGAATATAATAGACTTTTCAAAATGTCCTCTTCCCTCAAATTGGGTAAGTGTGTTAGCCACTTTGTAATACCCGTTTGAAATTTACCAGTATGATAAGGGAGCCTTAATATCTTGTAAAAATAATAAGTTATGGCTTTTGTGGAATAATTCACATTTAGAAAGGCATCATCAAGCGGATTACACCAGTCCTCTTTGTTTAAATAAGTAACTACTTTATTGGTGTAATGCTGTGCCTGGAGAAAGGCCAAGTTGCACACTGGCAAAAAAAATCATAACGAGCCTTTGCTTGTGTGTAGGTAAGAGTTTTTTTTGTTTCCAAGTTTGCAAGGTGTCTGACTGAGCATATTCCCTGCTCCTTCCACGATCTAAATGGTTATGTTGCTAAGCCATGTTGGAAGCTGATGTTGCCTAAAAAGGGAAGATGCAGAGAATATAATGTGTGAAGTTTAGCTTTATTACGTATTGTGTGCCATGTTGACCATGTCGACATGAGCAGGGGATTGTCCAGTATATGTGTAGGAATCTCATGCTTGGGTAAATGTAAAAAGCAGATCAAGTTTATATTGGAAAGAAATTGCTTTTCGAGTGTATAATTTGCATATTGATCTCTCCCATGAAGCCAGTCTTTAATATATCTACAGGTGGCTGCTTGATTATACAATTTAATATTGGGAAAGTTTATTCCACCCTCCTCTCTAGTCTTTTGTAGTATTTTTAGGCTAATTCTTGGCCTCTTCTTGGACCAAATGAATTTTCTAAACAATTCCACAATTTTTTTCCAGCAGATAAAGTGAGTATGAGTGGGAGGACTTGTAGCGGGTATAATAACTTTGGGAAAGTGATGAGTTTGATTAGATTGCCTCTCCCCAGATACAACAACTGTAGGTGTTGCTACCCCTCTAATTCTGCTTCAGTTTGCGCAATAAGTGGGGTAATGTTTGCATAGTACAAGTTATGGATATTTTTGGTCAGATATATCCCCAGGTATTGTATCTGGGAAGAGGATTGGGTGGCTTATAAGGACTATTTCCTAAAGCCATTGCCTTTGACTTAGATAAGTTGATCCGAAATCCCAAAAGTGAGCCAAAATAATTGAGTTTATCAAACAAAGGTTCTAAACTCACTTCAGGGTTAGAGACAAAAAGTATTAAGTTGTCGGCAAAGGCCTGCAATTTTAATTCCTGATCTCCAACCTTCGCCCCCCGAAAGGTTGGCCAATGTTGTAAATGATGCAACAGAGGATCCAGCGCTAGGTTGAACAGCAAGGGTGATAGTGGGCAACCCTGACTGCATTTGTAACGGTTTCCCGAGAAGGCCATTGATCAACAATCTAGTACTGGGCTCTAAGTAAAAATATTTAATCATCTCCACAAAGAGAGTTCCAAAGCCTCTGTAGTCCAGCACTTTGAATAGGTATTCCCATAAGACTTTGTCAAAGGCCTTCTCGGTATCCAAACTCAATATTATAATTGAAGAAGCCTTGTTTGCTGGTGAGGAAGCTAGTACCGCTATAGCCGAGCGAATCCCCAAGACCGAGTGACGACCCGATGTGAAGCCTAATTGATGTGGGGTTAGGAGAGATGGCATTAAATTTTGTAGTCTGGTAGACAATATTCTAGCTAAGATCTTGTAGTCCTGATTTAACAATGCGATAGGTCTGTAAGATGCCATAAGAGAGACATCTTTTCCTGGTTTAGGTATCATTCTCGTTATGGCTTCGTTAAATGATGGGTAAGAAACCTTATCATTAAAGATTTGTTGGAATAAAGTAGAAAGTGTTGGGACTATTTCAGACTTTAACAGTTTATAGTAATTTGCATTTAAACCGTCCGGGCCTGGTGATTTGTTTAGTTTAAGTGAATCGATGGCTGCAAGAATTTCCTGTTCTGTAATTGGATCATTAAGGCCTTCCCTCTGTTCTATCGTTAGCTTAGGTAACCCAACAGTCTCTAGAAAGTCATCTACGTTCTTTTGATTGGGCTCATTAGTTTTATATAAATCAGTATAATATGACTCTAGTAAGTTTAGTATGTCTGGGTGAGAAGTAACAGCCACTCCGGACCCTTGGTCTAATAATTTGGTTATGTAGCATTTTTTCTTTTGCTGTTTTGCCATAAAGGCCAGAAGTCGACCAGATTTGCCACCCCAACGATGATATTGGTTTTTCATGTATTCAGTCTTAAGTTTTGCTTCCTGTAAGCGAAAGGCTTCTAGTAAACCTTTTTCCTGTAGATATGTGGATTTATTTTCCTCTGTGTCAGCGAGCAGGTATTGTTGATGTGAGTGGCGTAATCTTTCAGTTAAAGAGTGCAATTGTTCTTTTTTATCTTTGTTACGTTTAGCTACATACGATATGATGTGTCCTCACATTACTGCTTTCGAAGTTTCCCAAAATAGGACTATGTTATCCCAATGTTGTATGTTGTCATCCACGTATGCCTGCCCATTCGTTTTGAGATATTTTTGGAAGTCTTCATTTTGTGACAAGTACATTGGGAAGCGCCATGGTTTAGATGTATGGTGAGGATTTCTCCTCTCTATATCACATAATATCGGGGCATGGTCTGAGATTATGATATTATCTATAAAAGTGCATGTAACCCGTGGAAGTAAGGATTCTTCTAGTAGAATATAGGTGTGTCTGGGTCACATATATAGTGCTTCACAGTATTTACCGATTAAGTGTATTCTACTGTGTTCTCAGTCACATAATCCCGGATTTATTTGCTGGTGTTGTGTACTGGGGACTCAGTCACGTACTAGGGGATTTATTTGCAGGTATTGTACTCTGGCTGGCTGTGTCGTACTAATACGCTCTGTTGCATCACTGAAAATGTCTAACACAAAGGTTGGGAAATCCGAGAACGCTCCTGCATCATGCAGCGCATGCGCCAAGGCTTTGCCTGAGGGGGAAGTTTTGTATGATGGTCTGTGTACTATGTGCCATACATCTCCCAGTCAGTCCGCAGCTCCTGTAACTAATCAGGAGCCACCTTGGGCGGTGTTCTCAATTATGCTAAATACGCTTGTGACATGCCTTACGCCCCCTATGAGACCTCCTGTGCCGTTACAGTCACATCTTATCACTATGGTAAATCCGCCTTGGGTGGATAATTTGTCTACCCAGTTGCATCAATTGAGTCAATCCTTGGTTAGACATAAGACTGCCCCAAGCCACTCTCGTGTCGCGTCATCTAAATGGGCTTCTTCCTCATAATCCACTAATCTCTCAGAAGATTCTTCTGAACAGGACGGGGAGCATACTGTCCCATCAGACACTGACACAGCTGCTTCTGACGAGGAATCTACAACACAGGTTGATGTCCCTGACCTAGTGATTGCTATTAAGCAGATCCTGCAAATTTCAGATGATAATGAGGATTCCACTACGGTGTCTAAGAAACCTGATAAGTCTAAATGTCAGAAGGTAACTAAAACATTATTACTGCATTCTGACCATTTAGAGGACATACGACAAGAACTCTGGACTACTCCAGGGAAGAAATTCTCCCTGTCTAAACGGATGGTAGTTCGCTATCCTCTCCCTACAGAGTTGTGTAATAAGTGGGAAAATTCACCGCCGGTGGATTCCCATGTCACCCGTCTAGTGGTGTCATCTACCCTGCCTGCCACCACTGTCACCTCACTGAAGGAACTGACAGAGAAGCGTGTGGTGGGATGCCTTAAGTCTATTTACTTCCTTACAGGTGCTGTACATAGCCCAGGGCCGTAACTAGGGGGATGGGAGGGGCGGGGGGGAAAGTTAAGGGGGTATGCGCCCTGGGTGCAAGATTTGAGGGGGCGCCAAGGAGTTAGAGGAGCAGGTTTTTTTTTAACCAGCAGTGCTGTGCTGTTCCTGTGAGACAGCAGACAGCTCCCAGGGCAATGTTTCTGACCCTCCTGTCTGCCCGCAGCTGGCTCAGGCGCTGTGCAGATGAGATCCAGTACCTGGGATCTCTGCTATTCCGGCTACTGTCTTAAACTCTCTTCTTTGCCATGCAGTGCTGCGACTAGCGTGCGGTGCACTGTACAAGCTATAAAAGCGCACTGCTCCCAGTTAGCAGTATCAACCTCCACTTTGCCTCCCAGATGGGGGGATTTGGTGTAGCTTATAAGGTATGTAGTGTAGTAATGTATTGCAATATATAGGGGCACGTAGTGCACTGATGTGGTGTAGCATATAAGGGGGATGTAGCGTAGTGATGAGTGTAGCATATAGGGTATGTAGTGCAGTGCATAGGAGCATGTAGTGTAGTGATGTAGTTCAGCGTGTAGGGGATGTAGTATAGTGATGTAGTGCAGGGAATAGGGGAATGTAGTGCAGTGATGAAGTGTTATGATATAGTGCAATGTATGGGGACACACAAAGGAGCATGTAATTGAACACGCTGGTGGGGCATGTGACGCATAGGGTATTTGAGTCACATAGGGGCATATTGTCCAATAGTATCCTCTTTTTTTCGCATTTTTTGATAATATGATTATTTTAGTCTGACAGAGTTTGTTTTTGTTTGTTTTTTTGGGAGGGGGCGCCAATTTTCTGCCTTGCCCCGGGTGACTAAAATCCTAGTTTCGGCCCTGCATAGCCCCACTATAGCAGTCTCCTGGGCTGCAAAAGGAATTGAAGCATGGGTTCAGGCATTAACCAGGATGAGTTGCCCCAGGATATATATGACAATGCCAGACAATACCTGTCTTATAATACCACTGCCGCCTGTTAAATTCAGGAGGAGTCCTCTGAGGCAGGTGTGTTGGGAGCCAAAGCATCGACTTCATCCATCCTGGCTCACCGTATTCTGTGGTTGAGGTCATGGAAGGTGGACCTGGACTCCAAAAAACCTTGGATGTACTTTCTTTTAATGGAGACATCTTATTTGGGGACGACCTCAATAAAATTGTGGCTGACTTAGCGGCTGCTAAGACTGCCTTTCTCCCTAATACTACTCCTTCTGCACAGAAGGCAAAAGGTACCACTTTTTGCTCCTTTCGACCTCAAGGGAAAGCAACAGGTCAGGCATACCCGAGACAATTTCGTGCTTCCAAAACCACAAAGCCCAAGGCAAAACAATCCTGGGCAGCCCGTCAGCCTGCTTCTAAACACGACAAGCCTGCTGTATGGCGGGGCGGGCCTCCCCTTGGGGGATCCCAGGGTGGGAGCCCGACTTATGCAATTCACCCAGGTCTGGTTAAAGTCCACTTCAGACGCATGGGTGCGAGAAATTGTCTCTCACGGGTGCGCAGTCTCTTTCAAGAGGAGTCCCCCCTCACCAGCTTTGCACCACGACTATCCCTTCGGATCCGTTAAAAGCGTAAGCTCTTCAATTGGTTGTGCGATCCCTCCTGGATACAGGAGTGGTGGTGCCGGTACCTCTGTCCTAGACAGGCACAGGAATACCATTCAACCCTGTTTCTAGTACCAAAACCCAATGGGTCTTTCCGGCCTATACTCAACCTCAAATCACTGAACAATTTTGTGAGTGTCCAAGTTCCGTATGGAAACCCTTCCCTCAATTGTACTGGCCATGGAACCCGGAGACTATATGGTATCCCTGGATATACAGGATGCTTACCTGCATATACCGATCGCCATATCGCATCAGCAATATCTTCGGTTTGCTATTGGCAACCTCCACTATCAGTTCCAGCCTCAGCTGTTTGGACTGGCCACGGCTTCTCTGATCTTCACCAAGGTTATGGCTGTGATGACTGCACATCTCCAGGGAGTCAGGATCCTGCCGTATCTGTACGACTTGCTGAATATGGCAAACTCCCACGATGTCTTCCTCAGTCATCTACAACCGACTGTAAACATCCTACAAGCCCACGGGTGGCTCATCAACTGGAAGAAGTCCTCGCTGGTCCCAGCTCAAAGTATGGTGCACCTCGGGGCACTGCTGGACACACACAGTCAATAGCTGTTTCTGTCTCCAGAGAAGGTCCTGAAGCTTCAGGACAGGATCAGATACTTCCTCTCTCGCCCAAGAGTGTCGATATACTCGGCGATGCAATTACTAGGCCTGATGGTGTCGGCATTCGACATGATAGAGTACGCTCAATTTCATTCACACCCTCTGCAGAGATTAATTCTTTCCAAGTGGGACGGCCTACCTCATCGGATCAGATCTCACATGGTCTCCTTGACTCCGGAGGTTCGTCTGTCGCTGACCTGGTCGCTACATGACCAGCAGTTGAGCAGGGGTCTTCCCTTCTGGATCTCCAACTAGGTCCTACTGACTACGGATGCCAGTCTGAGGGGTTGGGGCGTGGTGTTGAAGCAACACTCTTTCCAGGGTCGGTGGACCAAGGAAGAATCACTCCTCCCGATAAATATTCTGGAATTGCGGGCAGTGTTCAATGCTTTGTCTCTTGCCCTTCCTCTGCTACAGAACAGGCCTGTTCAAGTACGGTCAGACAACGCCACCACGGTGGCATACATAAACCATCAAGGAGGAACTCAAAGCCGCATGGCAATGATGGAAGTGTCAATCCTTTGTTGGGCGTAACGCCATCTGCCAGCAATATCTGCAGTGTTCATTCTAGGAGTCCTCAACTGGGAAGTGGATTTTCTCAGTCGTCAGGATGTGCACGCCGGAGAGTGGAGTCTTCACCAGGAAGTCTTTCAACTCCTAGTGGACAAGTGGGGCCTTCCAGATGTAGACCTAATGGCGTCTCGACACAATTACAAAGTTCTGCTCTTCGGATCAAGAACCAGGGATCCTCAAGCAGCGTTCGTGGACGCACTGGCAATTCCATGGAGCTTTCAGCTACCCTATGTGTTCCCTCCAGTGTCACTCCTGCCCAGGGTACTACGGAAGTTCAAACAAGGAGGAATACTACTCCTAGTTGCTCCAGCGTGACCCAGACGGCATTGTTTCTCAGACCTGCGGGGTCTATCAATAGAGTGTCCTCTTCTACTTCCTCAATGCCCAGACTTCCTCGTTCAGGGCCCTTGTGTTTACCCGGACCTGGCCAGACTGGCTTTGACGACGTGGTTCTTGAAGCTTTACTCATGAGGGCCAAAGGATTCTCTGAGGCAGTTATCCAAACTATGCTGAAGGCCCGCAAACCGGCATCTGCGCGGATTTATTACAGGGTCTGGAATTCTTACTTCACCTGGGGTGCTGCTAAGAATTACGATGCATACATATTCAGTACTTCCAGACTTCTGGCTTTTCTGCAAGAAGGCCTGGACTTAGGCCTTCATCTGGACTCCCTCAAGGTTCATCTCTCTGCCTTGTCGGTGTGGTTTCAGAGAAAATTGCATTTGTTCCTGACGTTCATACTTTCACTCAGGGTGTTTTACAGATTCAGCCTCCCTATGTCCCTCCTGTGGCTCCATGGGATCTGTCTGTTGTCCTGAATGCCCTGCAAGAGTCTCCATTTGAACCTCTTGAGTCAGTGTACCTTAAATGGCTCACGGTCAAGGTCCTGTTCCTACTGGCTATTGCCTCTGCTAGGAGGGTGGCAGACCTAGGCGCTCTGACCTGTCGTCCACCCTTTCTGATCTTTCACCGTGACCGGGAGGTTCTTAGAACTCGCCCTGGTTATTTGCCTAAGGTGGTGTCATCTTTTCACCTTAACCAAGAGATTGTGATTCCGGCCTTTATCTCTTCTAATTTGTCCTCCAAAGAGCGGTCTTTGGATGTGGTAAGGGCTCTCCGTATTTATGTGGCGAGGACTGCCTCTATCAGGAGGTCAGATTCCCTTTTTGTACTTTTTAGTTTTCACAAACGTGGTTGGCCTGCGAATAAGCAAACCTTGGCCAGATGGATTAGAATGGTGATTGCACAAGCCTATGCGCAGGCTGGACTCCCAGCTCCTGCTGCTATCAAAGCCCATTGTACTCGGTCTGTTGGACCTTCTTGTGCGGCTCACGGAGGCGCATCCGCTGAACAGTTGTGCAAGGCGGCTACGTGGTTGGTCCTCAGTGAACACGTTCATTAGGTTCTATACCGTTCGATACTTCTGCCTTCCAGGATGCTTCCTTTGGATGCCGGGTTCTCATACCTGCTACGGCGCGTCCCCTCCCGCGAGGAACTGCTTTAGGACATCCCGGATGTATCCCTGTGGAAACCAATGTACCCCGCTGCAGAAAAGGAGATTTATGGTAGACTTACCATGGTTAAATCTCTTTCTGCGAGGTACATTGGTTCCACAGGGCGCCCTCCATGACGCATCTAGCTTCTATGGGTTTGTATGGCATTAGCCGCTAGTCCCTTCTCCTGTCGTGAGAACGTGGTTCTATGTGGCTAACATCCGCCTTCTCTTTTACCTGCTCCTGCATTGGACTGGTTAGCGAAACTGAGCTCACAGTGCCTGTAGGCGGGGTTATAGAGTAGGCCCCAATGCATCCAGGGACACTCTAAAAATTTAGCCTGTTGTTGCCTGGATCAAGATCCATCTCTGCACCCCTGATGTTTCCCCGTTGAACCAATGCACCTCACAGAAAGAGATTTAACCATGGTAAGTCTACCATAAATCTCCTTTTTTCATTTGCCTCTTTTGCATGCCACCTGTAAGACGTTAGAATACTTTTAACTGTATTATTATTGCTGTTATTGTTTTCGTTCTTAGACTTGCAATCATAGACCTGGTATTAACTAACAATGGGGAACTGATATCAAATATGATAGTAGGGGAACCCATGGGAAACAGCGACTACAATATGGTCACATTCAATATCAGTTTTCATAAGCAGTCCTATACTGGCTCAACTAGGACTCTAAACTTTAGCAAAGCCAACTTTGACATCATGAGGGAAGCCTTAAGGGACATTGAATGGGAAATTTTGTTTCAAGAAAAAAATACTACGGAGGAATGGGATGTATTAAAATCACTGCTAGTTAAAAATACTCTCAAATTTATTCCCACGCGTAGCAAAAAAGGAATAAAAATCCCAATCCAATGTGGTTTAACAAAAAGATAAAGGAACTAATGGGCAATAAAAGACGAGCATTTAAAAAATACAAATCTGACGGGAATGCGGAGTCATTTCAGCACTATAAGGATTGTAACATAATATGCAAAAAAGAAACAAGAGTGGCTAAAGTAGAAACTGAAAAACTAATAGCAAAGGAAAGCAAAGCAAATCCCATTTTTTTTTCTAAATACATCATCAGCAAGAGATTAAAGAAGGAGGGTATAGGCCCTTTAAAAGATAAGTCGGGAGTCTTAATCAAAACTCATAATGACATAACAGACAAACTGAATGAATTCAACGGTATTTACAAGAGAGGACCAAATACAGTGACTAACACACAATCTCAATGAAGACAATGTCCCACTGCTAAGTGCTTATTTAGATGAGGAGGTAGTCTGTGAACGATTAAAAAAATTAAAGATTAATAAGTCACCTGGTCCCGATGGAATTCACCCAAGGGTTCTAATTGAGCTTCACTTTGAACTAGCACGACCGCTATTTTTGATCTTCAAAGATTCAGTTATATCAGGTATGGTTCCCAAAGACTGGCGTGTAGCGGAAGTAGTGTCGATATTCAAAAAGGCAAGTAAAGCTGAACCGGGTAATTATAGACCAGTTAGTCTTACATCTATAGTGGGGAAAGTATTGGAAGGTATACTAAGGGATAGTATTCAGAAGTTCCTTGAAGCCTATAAGGTCATTAATAGGAGCCAACATGGATTTGTAAAGGACAGATCATGTCAAACCAACTTACTTGGCTTTTATGAAACAGTGCGAACCTTGATCAGGGTAAGGAGGTGGATGTAATCTTTCTAGACTTTGCAAAAGCTTTCAACACAGTACCACACATGCGACTTATCTATAAGCTACAAGAAATAGTGCTAGGGAGCACAATATGCACGTGGGTCAGAAATTGGTTAGATAATAGGGAGCAGCGTGTTGTGGTTAATAGATCATTTTCAAATTGGACTGTAGTGCGAAGTGGTGTGCCACAAGGGTCTGTACTTGGGCCACTATTGTGCAACATTTTCATTAATTACCTAACAGTAGGTCTAGAGAGCATGGTGTCAATTTTTGCAGACGATACCAAATTGTGTAAGGTTATAAATACGGAGGGGGATGCTGAGTCTCTTCAGAACGACTTAGGCCCTCATTCCGAGTTGATCGCACGTAGCATCAACTTGACGCCGCCTATGGGGAAGTGTATTTTAGCATAGCAGTGCTGCAATCGCTTGTGCAGCCCAGCTATGCTAAAAAAAAGTTTCCTGCAAAACAAGACCAGGATCAGATCTACTTATCCTGTGCGACGGATCCAGCGACGAAGGTCCCGGGATTTACGTCAGACATCCGCCCTCCAAACGCGTGGATCTGCCTACGTTCGCCTCACCACGCCTTGAAAACAGTCAGTTGATGCTCCAGAACGCCTCCCGCATGTCAGTCTTCATGCGATCGCTACTGCGATCACTTTCTGCGCTGTTATGCGTGCGCATTGCGCAGTCCCGACCCGTTCGCACCGCAGCGAACGGGTCGGGCAACAAAATGGAGATTGAGCTCCAATACAGACAAGTGTAAGGTAATGCACTGTGGTAGTAAGAACAAAAATAACACCTACATACTAAATGGGGTAATATTAGTAGATTCTGTACTAGAAAAAGACTTGGGTGTTCACATAGATAGCAAACTAAGTAGCAGTACCCAAAGTAGGATTGCAGCAAAGAAGGCTAATAAGATATTAGCATGGATAAAACGAGGAATTGACGCAAGGGACGAGAGTGTTATACTCCCATTATATAAATCACAAGTGGGGCCACATCTTGAATACTGTGTACAGTTTTGGGCACCATACTACAAAAAGGATATCCTGGAGCTAGAAAAGGTGCAGAGGCGGGCATGGAGACGCTGGAATACGAGGAAAGGCTAAGAGGGGACATGATCGACATTTACAAATATATAAAGGAGCAATACACAGAGCTTGCGCGGGACCTATTTTTGGTAATATCAGCACAAGCACAGAGGACACGTGGTCACTCTCTTAGGTTAGAGGAGAGGAGATTCAGAACAAAGCGAAGAAAGGGGTTTTTCACTGTAAGGACAATACGTGTTTGGAATTCCCTGCCTGAGAAAGTAGTAATGGCGGACTCAGTCAACACCTTTAAGAATGGGTTAGATCACAGGTTCTCAAACTCCCAGAATCCCAAGTGAAATAATTAGCTCCACCTGTGAACCTTTTAAATTGTGTCAGTGTGTAATTAATACACCTGTGCATCTGCGGGGTTACCTGCAAAACATGCACTGTGTGGGGTCCTGAGGACCGATTTTGAGAACCTGTGGGTTAGATAAATTCCTAATTGATAAGGGTATCGAGGGTTATGGTGCGTAGTCACGTGCTATAGTATAAAAAAAAGAGGAATAAAACACAACGGCTGACATCAGCATCAGACAAAATTAGTCCAAAATTAATACTGCACAGGAGACGACAAATAGGTTGAACTCGTTGGACAAATTGTCTTTTTTCAACCTTAGATACTATGTTAAAAACAGATTGCACAAAAAACGTTGCACAACATGGGTCTGGATTACGAATGGCTACGACATCAGAAAACACGAATTAGACAAACACAGTAGTTAGGCGGCATTTTAACTATATCTCCTTACCATAAAGGTTGGTATCCACATTTAGCTCTTTGCACTGCAATTGCAGCCAACGTGCACGCAGCTCTGAATCAGTCTGTAGATCTTTGATTCTGTAGGTACATTAGCAATGGGGGTGAGGGGAAATGGGGGGGGGGGGGGGTGGCTTATCGGGGCCCTCCAGCTAGTTCTGGTTATTGCTGTTTATTCAACAAGAGATATAGTATTACCCTTTTAGGTGATGCCGTCTTAAGCTGTGATAGAGTATGTAACATAGTAACATAGTAAAATAGTTAATGAGGTTGAAAAGAGGCAAAATGCCCATCGGGTTCAACCTGTATTCTGTATTAAGCTGTGCGCGTTATAGTGCACCAGCTGAAGTAATGGTTTCGTACCAATTGACAACTATTTTGTACCACTCCCAGATACATAATGGGCAGATATTAAATGCAATAGCCTTGGATACTTTTTTCAGCTAGAAAACTGTCCAATTTACAGAGTCTGCCATTATTACCTTCTGCGGCAGGGAGTTCCAAATCCTTATTGCCCTTACGGTAAAGAACCCTTTCCTAAGTTGTGTACGGAATTTCCTCTCCTCTAGCCTCAGTGAGTGCCCCGTGTCCTATACAGAGTTCTCTTAACTACTTGCCTGGCATGGTCGCATCAGATGCGACCATGCCTGCAAGTGCTTTATCTGACCTGGTTGCACAGGATGCTACCAGTCAGATAAACAGTGTTAGCGGCAGGGAAAGGAAACTTCCCTCCGCTGCTGCTGTCAGAGGGACCGGAAGTTTCCTCTACCTCCCTGCACTCTCCCCTACTGACTGCCGTGCTGCTCAATCACTGCTGATCGGTCAGCACGGCAGGACCCCCTCCTCCAGAGGCTGCAGACAATAGCAGCCGCTGGGGAGTGTAAATAAACCCCCCCATGCCCCCCCTGTGTACCTGGAGGCTATCCCGGCTATGTTTCCGATGTTCCGATGGTTGCAATGTTCCCGAACGATGTTTGGGAGAAATATAGGTTTGTTTGGTTTTTTTTTTAAAGTCAAAACACACACTAATAAAATCATTTTGGATAGGGTTAAATTCATGTTCTTCACCTAATTCACTCATAAAACCCCCCGGAAATTTCGGAGCGTTTTTTTTTTTGGAAAATGGTTAATAAACAAATACAGTGCTAACTCCGAGTAATGACCCTTTACAAATTTTAAGATATTAATAATGCCTCTTTTCTAGTGTATACATATTTAACCTAGTAAGCCTTTCCTCGTACTCCAGTGTCTCTAACCCTTTAATTAGTTTAGTAGCTCGCCTTTGAACTCTTTCGAGTTCCCTGATATCTTTTTCATGGTATGGTGCCCAAAATTGTGCACAATATTCCAGGTGCGGACGTACCAATGCTTTGTACAGCGGAAGGATTACAACCTCGTCCCTTGTCTCAATACCCCGTTTTATGCACGCAAGGACTTTACTTGCCTTCTTAGCTGCATTTTAACATTGTGTACTGTTATTAAGTCTATCTATGTGCACCCCAAATCTTTTTCCACTACTGTTACCCCTATATTTTGCCCATTAAGTGTGTCGATTGCAAGTTTGTTTTTAATCCCAAAATGCATAACTTTACATTTTTCAATATTGAACCTCATTCCCCATTTAGACGCCCAGGTTTCAAGTTTAAATAAGTAATTCTGTAGAGACTCCACATCTATTACTGAATTAATAACCTTACACAGTTTAGTATCATCTGCAAAGATGGACACTGTGCTTCCTAGACCTATTCCTAAATCATTAATAAAAACATTGAACAGTAGCGGGCCAAGTACGGACCCTTGTGGTATTCTGCTGACTACTAAGTGCCCAGCTGGAGAACATCCCATTGGCCACTACTCGTTGAACCCTGTTATCCAGCAAATTACCTATCCAGGTACAAATAGTATTTCCTAGTCCAAGTTACCTTAATTTGATAATCAGTCTCCTGTGAGGCACTGTATCGAATGCTTTTGCAAAATCTAAATAGACCATATCCACTGCTTTTCCCTGGTCAAGATTCTCGCTCACTTAACTTGTGAAGATCAATTTATCACTCTGTGGCTGTGGTTGCCCCATCTGTTTACTTGTGATAGCACCTTCCCAAATTTTACATGTCCTAAGATAACATTAGTTTACCATCAGACTCATGCCATATTTTTTTTCCTAAGAATCAGGTGGAAGGCAGATAAATTCTAAGTAAATCAGTATGCAGTTCAGCAGAAGTCTGCTCCTTGTGATTAGTCATGTGTGTGTTTAATCTCCCCATTGAAATTTCTTCCTCTGTAATATGTGGTCGCTTATATTCCCCTTCTCAGCATTTGAAGTTCTATATTTGCTTTTCATGCAAACTGCTTTAAGTGTAATAAATAAAAAAATAGTACAGCATTTACTTTTTTCTCAGTAATGTCACTTAAAGGGTGGTATTCAATTGTTTGAAAAGTCAGTTGGGTGTCTGTTTTTTCCTATCTAATAGACAGGAAGAAACAGACACTCAACTGACTTTAAAAACAATTGAATCCCCCAAAGAATGGTTATATCTAACAGTATGACCTTGAGAAAAAAAGGTATTGTACTTTAATAATAATCTAGAAATCACTTTTTCTTTAGTCTTAAGGACACTTGCCGATTAAAATGAGCGACGTCGCTCATTTTCCCCCTTCCTGAGCGACGTCGCTAATTTTGTCGGCCAGTGTGTATACCGCCAGCGACGATCGATGCGTGGTACCGCAGGTCGGCAACGATCGCCGCTGTCGGCAGTGCATGCAAGCTCGATCTGGACTGTCGTCTAGGAGCTGCATGCACTGCCGGTGGCTGCGTGACATCACTGAGCGATATGAGCAGTCATATCGCTCAGTGTGTACGGGCGGCCGCCGACCAGCCGGCCCAGCAGGGGAGACACTAGACGATGTCTCTCATAGAGCGACGTCATCTAATGTGTATGGACCTTTACATATAGAAATGTGTTTTAATTTCAACAGCGCTCTTTCCATGTGTTAGAAGTCAGACTCTGCTTTTGTATAGAACATTTCCCTGGTGATGTCTGACTCAATGTAAATATATTTTGGGACAGAGAAAGTATAGTTGTGCACCTGAGAAACCAGCAGAGCATTGGTTCTTCCAGTCCCAATACCTGGTCAGGTATTGGGCAGATAATACCTGGGCAGCTATTCTAAATCTTTCTAGACACTTTTTATACCTCTCCCAGGATATAACTGCTGTAAAAAGCAGCAACCAACTTAATGCAAAAATACTATAAAATGTCTTTTACCTCACCCTTAAAGAGCAGAAATACTACTTACCAGAAGCATATTTACTTGCAATGTACAGTGGTGTACATGGACTGGCATGTAGAAATAAAACGTGTGTGTGGCCACACCATATATCAGTCAAATAGACACCACTCAGAAGTAGATATCGGTGCAACATTTGTCTTGCCTTAAGAAAGGTAGATATCCTATCAGAAATCAATGGGGGTAATTCAGATCTAATCGCTGGGCTGCGTTTTTTTGCTGTCCTGCGATCAGATAGTCGCCGCCTACAGGGGGAGTGTATTTTTGCTGTGCAAGTGTGTGTTCCTATGTGTTAGCAAAGCTGCTAAATATCAGTTTGTGCAGTCTCTGCGCAGCCCAGGGCTTACTCTTCCAGTGCAATTGAATCTTGCTGATCTGGGCCAGAGCTGACGTCAGACACCCTCCTTGAAAACACTGTGGCACGCCTGCGTTTTTCTGGACACTCCCTATAAACGGTCAGTTGCCACTCACAAACGGCCTCTTCCTGTCAATCACCTTGCATACGACCGTGCGAATGGTATTTTTGCACCATCCCATCGCTGACTGGCGATGCCCGTTGTAGCTGTCTAAAGTGCATGTGCATTGCGGTGCATATGCATGCGCAGTTTGGACCTGATCGCCCGCTTTGCGAAAATGCACAGCAGCAATCATATCTGAATTACCCCCAATGTTTTGTACTGAACACACAACCCTTTTAGAAGAACATTCCATGAAAATGTTTAATTATACACAAATGTTCCCAAAAAGGAGAGAGCTCTGCATGTGAGAGCTTAAGGGTTTATACGTACTTTTAGAAGCTTTTTATGTCTGTTGTAGCGGGAAACCTAGAGGGAGCTATAAAAAAAAAAAAGAAAGCAAGTAAAACATCAGTGGGTGTGCGGCTTAGAGGATTACTAAACTCCAGAATTGGAAATATCTGATATGAAGGTGCAGCTCTGTTTAAAAGTAAAATGTTAACAGTGTTAATTTCCACTTCATTAGAAAGCCAACACTCGCATCTGAATGTGATCTAACACTATGACTGCAGTCTTGTGGGCTGCTGTGACATTACTAGCCCCTCCCCCATGTATGAAACAACCAATTAAATAGAAGTATTTGACGGCAGATAAGAACCACTTGGCCCATATAGTCTGCCCTTTTTTTTTTTAACCATATTGTTACTTCAAACCTAATTTGATCCTTATTTCTTATGTCTATCCCAAACATGTTTACATTGCTGTACTGTATTAGCCTCTACTGCCTCTGATGGGAGGGCTATTCCACTTGTCCACTTCCCTTTCTGTGAAGTAATTTTTCCTCAAATTTCCCCTGAACTTACCTCCCCCCCAGTTTCAGCGCATGTCTTGTGTTCTAATATTTCTCTTCCTTTGAAGAATGTTTCCTTCCTGTACCTTGTTAAAACCCTTGGTATACTTGAAAGTTTCTGTGATGTTCCCCCTTTCCTTCTCTGCTTCAAACTTTACAATTCCACACTGTATATTTGTAGAGCAATTCTCCAGGCCAGCATAACTTTCTCCTTCTATATCTGCTTTAGTCGAGTATAGTCAGTGTATAAAAGACAAAAAATTAAAATCACATAATTTTGGCTTTTTTTATTTTTTAGAGTATTGTTAACATCAGTAACATACATTTCCAGTCAATTTTGACCACCTCACAGCTCACAATATTGTTTTCACCAATATTGGCAAAAGGCTCCATTGAGTGGGTTGGTTACTAAGAGACAGTACAGCGGCTAAACACACGGCAGGTTATAGCACATCTATGAAACATTGCCACTGGGGTACAGTGCACAGAATAGTTCAAATAATATAGCTTTTTTTTATTTTTAACTCACCGCTCAGTTCAAACTGCATGGAGTCACAGGGCTTTGAATCGGGATGCGGTCAGTTTACCTACAATCAAAATCCCGACAACCATTGACTGACTCTCAAAATCCTGACATGGTCAAAATAGCGACATTTAAAATACCGACAAGGTCAAAATATTGACATTTAAAATGTCAACAGGTCAAAAAGTCGACATGAGTTTTTTATGTTTTTTTTTTTAATTTTATTGAAACTGACTTGTTCATACATTAGTGGACCTGGAGGGGGAATATAATAGTGTGCCAAGCGCAGCGAGGCATCGTGCCCGAAGCATGACGAGCCATGCGAGGGGACGCGGTACACTTATACGGTGTCCATGTCAACTTATGTTGACATACACACAAAACAATAAAAAATGTGTCGACTTTTTGACCTGTCGACATTTTAAATGTCTGTATTTTGAGCTTGTCTGTATTTTAAATGTCGATATTGTGACCTTGTCAGTATTTTGACCTTGTTGGGATTTTGACTGTCGGTCAATTGTTGTCGGGATTTTGACCGACGGGATTTTGATTGTAGGTATTTCATACTGATCCCTTTGAATCAAGGGCACTAAGGCAAATCACACCAAACTGTTGTTTTTTTTTCTTCTGTTTTTGAACTCGGTTCAAACTGCGTGAAGTCACAGGGCTTATAGATGCACATGATCAAAGCGCACCAAACAGTACAAATAGAACTATATATTTTTTTTCTGTTTCTGTTTTTGAGCTTGCTTCTTGGATCAAACTGCGTGGAGTCACAGGGCTTATTGATGATCATGATCAAGGCGCACTAAGGTAAAGCGCAGCAAACAGTACAATTTACAGCAGAGTACAGCATACAGCAGTGTGCCCCTTTACACAGTCACTGTACAGAGCACAGCCACTTATGAGTCTGGAGACAACACAGCCATTACAGCAGAGTACAGTGCAGCATACAGCAGCGTGCCCTCATGCACAGTCACTTTATAGAGCACAGCCTCTTGTGAGTCTGGATACAGCACAGCTAATACAGCAGAGTACAGCGCAGCACACAGCAGTGTGCAGCGTGCCCCCACATTTACTTTAGAGATTCGCACAGCCACTTGTGAGTATGTAGTTTCAGCACAGCTAATATAGTAGAGTACAGTGCAGCGTGCACTAGAGTGAAATGGCACTAAGTCCTGGCTAAGGCGCCTTATGTAGTATCCAAATACCGCAAGAATCTGATGCCAGGAAGATGACGTTCGGCCTTGACGTAGGATCTAAGTCTGGAGGGAACACCCGAGCAGTATCTTGGGTAGACTCTGATCCCTGAAGTTCGGAGCAGTCCACATCTAATAGTTTTCCTTTAAAAACTGTTAGCATTTATGATTAAACTATCCCTAGTTTGCTATAGCTCCTTGTTGATTTGTGTCAATTTCGGTCATCATATCTTTTTTACAGACATATTTTCTTATGTTATCATAAAATACACGGTGGTATGGGATACTCAGACATGATGCTGGCGGTCAGAATAATAACACCGGCATCCCAGCTGCTTGAAATCCCGATAGGGGCCTACAGCTAAGTAACCCTAACCCTCCCCCAGCCTAACCCTCCCCACCCGCAGCCTAACCCTAACCGCAAGATTGAGACCACTCTCAAATCTTTATACACTGCTGCGGGTGTTGCCCAGAGACCCACTATTGCTTGTGCATGGATCACTAAGGCCATTGCTAATTACCCTAACCCTCCCACAGCCTAACCCTCGCTACCCGCATCCTAAACCTAACCACAAGATTGAGACCACTCTCAAATCTTTATACACTGCTGCGGGTGTTGCCCAGAGACCCACTATTGCTTGTGCTTGGATCACTAAGGCCATTGCTAAGTGGTCAGGTAACCTAATTAACGGATTAGATTCCTTACCCGGGGGGAGATAATTTTACTCCTATAGCACATTCAAGACTCTGCTACCTTTTTGGTGTAGGCCATAAAGGAAATTGGTTTGCTCAACGCCCGCACCACTGCCTTGGCAGTGTCAGCACGCAGGGGCTTGTGGCTACGCCAGTGGACTGCGGATGCGGATTCCAGAAAAAGCGTGGAAAGCCTACCATTCACAGGTGAGGCCCTTTTTGGAGATGAACTGGATAATTGGATATCCAAGGCTACGGCGGGTAAGTCTACATACCTTCCTTCCGCAGCACCCCCAGCTAGGAAAACCTACTCTGCTCCGGCTCTGCAGTCCTTTCGGACAGCGATATTTAAAGGCAAACCCAAAGGTTCTTCTACAGCCTTCAAAGGCAATAAAAGTAAACCCAGAAAACCAGCAGCTGCAGGTTCTCAGGAAAAGATCTCTGGATCTGCTTCCTCAAAGCCTTCAGCATGACGGTGGACCGCACTGCCTGGAAGACAGGCAGGTGGGAGCTCGGTTACATTGTTTCAGTCACATTTGGGCAACATCTTGCCAGGATCCCTGTGTAAAAGACCTTATCACCCAGGGATACAGACTGGAGTTTCAGGAACTCCCACCTCACAGATTTTTCAAATTCTCCAGAAGCAAGTAAGACCTTACAGGCAGCCATTCAAAAACAGTTTCAGACTCAGGTCATTGTCCCAGTTCCACCTCAACTACAAAACAGGTGTTATTACTCCAACCTGTTTGTGGTACTGAAACTGGACGGTTCGGTAAGGGCCATTTTAAACCTCAAATCACTGAACCCGTACTTGCGGTTATTCAGGTTTAAGATGGAGTCTCTGAGAACGATGATCTCAGGTCTGGAGGAAGGGGAATTTCTGGTGTTTCTGGACATCAATGATGCGTACCTTCATATTCCGATTTGGCCGCCTCATCAGGCTTATCTAAGGTTTGCACTACAGGACTGTCACTACCAGTTCCAGGCCCTGCCATTTGGCCTCTCCACGGCACCGAGGGTATTCACCAAGGTAATAGCAGAGATGATGTTTCTCCTCCGCAAGCAGGGAGTGAACATAATACCGTACCTGGACGACCTGCTGATAAAAGCACCATCCAGGGAGAGGTTGTTGGACAGCATTGTCCTCTCAACCCGACTACTTCAGGATCACGGGTGGATTCTGAACCTACCAAAATCCCACCTGGAACCGACACGGAGGCTTCCGTTCCTGAGGACGATACTGGATATGGAGGAACAGAAGGTATTCCTTCTGTTGGAAAAGGCATTGGTAATCCAGTCGATGGTGCGGGATGTTCTAAAGCCAGCCCGTATATCGCGCATCTATGCATTCGCCTTCTGGGGAGGATGGTCGCTTCTAACGAGGCTCTGCAGTATGGAAGATTTCATGCAAGGCCCTTCCAGCAGGATCTGTTGGACAAATGGTCCGGATCGCATCTTCACATGCACCAGGGGATACATCTGTCGCCAAAAGCCAGGATTTCTCTTCTGTGGTGGCTTCAGACTTCTCACCTAACCGAGGGTCGAAGGTTCGGGATTCAAAATTGGATTCTGCTAACCACAGATGCAAGCCTCAGAGCTTGGGGAGCGGTCACCCAGGGGGAACAGTTCCAAGGAAAATTTTCAAGTCAAGAAACCATTCTTCCGATCAACGTTCTAGAGCTAAGGGCCCTACAATGCCCTTCTACAGGCATCACATCTTCTTCAAGATCATGCCATTCAAGTTCAGTCGGACAATGTTACGGCAGTAACGTACATAAACCGACAGGGCGGAACGATGAGCAGAGTGGCAATGTCAGAGGTAACAAGAATTCTCATCTGGACAGAAAGATACGCGGTGGCGCTTTCAGCAATCTTCATTCTGGGAGTAGACAACTGGGAAGTGGACTTCTTCAGCAGACACGACATACACCCAGGAGAGTAGGGCCTTCACCCGCAAGTGTTCGAGTCCTTAACATGTCGGTGGGGAATTCCACAAATAGACATGATGGCTTCTCATCTCAACAAGACGCTAAAGCAGTATTGTTTCAGGTCGAGGGACCCACAAGCAGTGGCGGTGGACGCTCTGGTGACTCCATGGGTCTACCAGATGGTTTACATGTTTCCACCTCTTCCATTGATCCCAACAATTCTCAAAAAAATGAAACAGGAAAAGGTTCAAACAATTCTCATTGCTCCGGATTTGCCAAGAAGGGCCTGGTACGCGGATCTACTGGAGATGCTCTTAGAGGACCCGTGGCCTCTGCCTCTTGGAGATGATCTTCTGCAACAGAGGCAGTTCGTCTATCAAGACTTACCACGGCTACGTTTGACGGCATGGAAGTTGAGTGTTAAATTCTAGCATGAAAAGGCATTCCGGACAAGGTTTTTCCAACCTTGATCCAAGCCAGGAAAGGGGTAATGTCTAAACATTACCACCGTATTTGGAAAAAATATGTCTCGTGATGTGAAAACAGGAAATTTCCTGCAGTGGAACTTCAACTGGGACGTTTTCTTCTTTTTCTACAGTCAGGTGTGGATGTGGGACTAAGTTTGGGCTCCTTGAAAGTCCAGATTTCGACCTTATCCATTTTCTTCCAGAAACAATTGGCTTCCCTCCCTGAAGTTCAGACGTTCTTGAAGGGTGTTCTGCACATCCAACCGTCCTTTGTGCCTCCCACGGCACCTTGGGATCTTAACGTGGTGTTGCAGTTTCTACAATCCAGAATGGTTTGAGCATTTACAGGAGGTTAACGTAAAGTTTCTTACGTGGAAGGCCTCTGCGAGGCGTGTGTCGGAACTGGGGGCTTTGTCTCACAAAAGTCCCTATTTAATTTTCCATGAAGATAGGGCTGAACTCAGAACTCGTCAGCACTTTCTTCCAAAGGTGGTGTCTGCGTTTCATATCAACCAGCCTATTGTGATTCCGGTGGTTAAAGACACCTCTGCTACTTCAAAGTCCTTGAATGTTGTGAGGGCTTTGAAGATCTATGAGAAGCGGACAGCTCGTCACAGAAAATCTGCCTCGCTGTTCGTTCTCTATGATCCCAATAAAATTGGGTGACCTGCTTCAAAGCAGTCTATTGCTCGCTGGATCAGGCTTACTATCCAGCAGGCTTATTCTACGGCAGGATTGCCGGTTCCTAAAGTACAGGCCCACTCTACATGTCGGTGGGTTCTTCCTGAGTGGCTGCCCGGGGTGTCTCCGCTTTACAGCTCTGCCGAGCAGCTACTTGGTCGGGTTCGAACGCGTTTGCTAAGTTCTACAAGTTCGATACTTTGGCCTCTGAGGACCTTCAGTTTGGTCAAGCAGTTCTGCAGGAACCTCCGCACTCTCCCACCTGGTTTGGGTGCTTTGGTACATCCCCATGGTACTAATGTGGACCCCAGTATCCTCTAGGACGTTAAAGAAAATAGGATTTTCTCTGGCAGGGTCCACAGGTTATCCACAGGATAACAATGGGATATGATGAAGTGACAGCAGATTTGCACCAATCAGTCAAAGCTTTTCCGGCCTCCCAGCATGCAACGGGCCCGTCCATATATCCCCGCCTCCATGCTCAGGCAAATCAGTTTTTTGTTTGGTGCGCCAGGAGCCGGACCATGGTCAGAGCAGCCCTAAGCTTTCTTATTTTTTTTTTTATAGTCTTACCATTTTTTTTAGTTATCTTTCTAAACAGCGTCTTATACGTACCTTAGAAAGAGTCGCTCCAACAACTCTCCGCTGGGTCGTGACAGTGCTTACCCATGAGTACAGTGCTGTTTCGGCAGGCGTCTGTGTCGGATATACTAGCAGGTCCAGCAGACATTACCAGGCTGTGGCAGGAGCACGGGGAGAAGGTAAGGCATTGATTCCGCTTAGAAGGGGAATACAGACACAGCCGCACTGTTTTGGGAAGGAGACCACCAAACAGTCGCTGATGCGGCTGCCACCGCGGGTGCACCAGCACTAGGCCTTAGGGATCAGAGGCTCCAGGATTAGTATGAGGCCGCAATCCCTAGGGTTGATGTCGGCAGTGGGGAGTCAGACTCTCTCCTGGTCGCCCCTCCCCCCAGTTCTTGACCAGTTTCCTCCGAGTCTCCCATCCTGAACTATTTCCCGCTTCAGTCTCAGACACTGTACACGTAGGGGACCCAGTCGCAGCATAGGCGGCTGTGTGACTGGTGCGTCCGTGTTCACTGAGCGTCTGTGTTCACTATAGGTTCATGGAGCGGCATTGTACACTAGTAGCGTCTGGATCCACTCAGCGTTCGATAATGTATTGATCAGTCCTGAAAGCGAGGTGAGTCTCCCTATATCCCACTCTACTGAGTCTGGGTTAAACAGCACTAAGTCTCTACCTTTTGAGTACGAATAGTTAGATAAAGTGCCTATTGCATATGAGTCTGTATACATTTACGGTTGTTTCTTTCGCATTTGCTTCTGAATACGTTAGATCTGTTTAAAACATGATGCAGTAATATGTTCTCCTACATACTTAAAATGTAGCTGTTGATGTTGTGCTCATATTTCTTAATATACTAATGTATAACATGTGACTGACTGCTATTGTGATTGCTGACTTTACTATATTTCTGTCAGTTTGTTTATTCCGATCCTCAATGCCGGTGCATGGGTAGGGTCGGATTGTATATCACTTAAAAAAAAAAGTGATTACTGTCACAAATTGTGTAGTCACAAATTGTGTTGATTATTTATCATGTCTAAGAGCTGCAAAGGTGAGGAAGGTACACTCACAGCAACACCAACACTCATATCATGTTTGTCTTGCAAAAATGTGTTATCCTCTCAGGATCTGGTTCAGGGTGGTTTGTGTGCAAATTGTTTTAGTTTTTATCAGGGGTTAATGAAAAATGCAAGGCATATTCAGGTGCAGATGGATCCACCTTGGGCTATGTTTGCACAGACTTTAGCCAGTATAGCTGAACGGATAATTCCTCCAACTCCTGTACCAGGCATAGGTTACACTATTAACCCTTATATGCAGCTCCCCACCTATGGGGTATCACTTCCAACAGTAACTTCTCAAAAGAAACAAGCTGATAAACCGGTGGTAAGTAAATGTTCACCTTCACAGGCTACACATGATTCAGATGAGGATTCATTGGAAGATGAAAGCTCAATTAATTCTGCTTCGGCTTACGAAGAGGAGAAGGAAGGTCTCAGCTCAGTGGATATAGCTGATTTAATTAAAGCTATGAAAGCCATTCTATCCTTAGAGGAATCAGCAGAGCCTGTGTTAAAAACCAAGGCACCTGTGTTTAAACGTCCCAAAACAGTTAAAACTGAGTTTCCAGGGTCAGATCAGCTGACAGAAATTATGGAAAAGTCCTGGGCTACGCCCAATAAGAAGTTTAGAATTCCTAAGAAATGGAATTCCAATTATCCTCTTCCAGCTGGGGATTGTTTAAAAAGGGAGGTGGCTACTAAAGTAGATATGCATGTAATTCCATTAGTGCGAAAATCTACATTACCTTTGCCTTCAACATCATTAAATGATGTCACGGATAGGAGAGTAGATGGTTTTCTAAAAAAACATTTTTTCCCTGTCCTGGGGCAGTCATAAGCCAGTCATGGCCTCAGCTTGGATGGCAAAGGCAGTGGCTGCCTGGGCTAATGCATTGGAGGGAGATTTTTCTATAGCTTCTAGAGAGCAAAAATCCCATATAGCTCATATAAAACAGGCTGCAATGTTCCTGGAAGAAGCAGTATTGGATATGGGTACTATTGCCTCCAGGGCACCAGCTTCAACAATAGCTGCTCGCAGAGCAGTTTGGCTACGTACGTGGAAAGCTGATTCAGAATCTAAGAAGGTTTAGGAATCATTACCTTTTTCTGGAGATATTCTTTTTGGTAAAGAATTGGCAGATATTCTGGAGTCAGAAGCAGACTCTTAAGAAGGTCAAGTTCCTTTCCACATACAATTTCAAACCTAAAGTTCCGGCTTTTCTGCCCTTTCGGTATCAAGGAAAAGCTAAAGGAAAAAATGAGGGCAAGCGGGCCCAATACAATAAGTCTGGTAAGATTAAAAAGCATTGGGCTACCAGAGGACCGGTTGGGAAGACAGATGATAAACCATCAGCCTGATGGTGTGGGCCTCCACCTGGGAGACCCGAGGGTGGGGTGCCGACTTCTTCAGTTTGCACAGATCTGTCAGCAGTGTACAACAGATGCCTGGGTGCAGGAAGCGGTATCTCTAGGTTATGCTTTTGCCTTCAAGAAGTACCCTCCTCGAAGGTTTTTTTTTGTACCAGCCTATCTTGGGTAGAGACGAAGGCCAGGGCTTTGTTAGAGGCAGTTCAGAAATTGCTTCACTCAGGAGTAGCCATTCCAGTTACTTCTGCACAACGGGGACAGGGTTTTTTTCTCCAACCTGTTTTTAGTTCAGAAGCCAAATGAGTCTTTTTGGCCCATTCTCTGAACAAATACATTTGGCTACCTCGGTTTCACATGGAGACGTTACGTTCCATCATTTTGGCCATGGAACCAGGGGATTATATGGTATCCCTGGATATACAGGATGCTTACCTACATGTTCTTATAGCACTGTCCCATCAGTGCTATCTCAGGTTCGCTATCCTCCAACAGCATTTTCAGTTCCAGGCCCTACCTTTTGGGTTAGCCACAGCTCCCAGAGTATTTACCAAGATTATGGTGGTAATGGCATCTTATCTCCGCCAGGAGGGGATATGAATTTTTCCATACCTCAACGATCTTTTAATCCTGGCACAGACGCAAGATTTGCTCTTATGTCATCTGCGACAGACAATAACATGTCTGCAGAACCACAGGTGGCTCATAAATTGGGCAAAATCGTCTCTGGTTCCATCACAACGGTTGACTCACTTGGGGCGGTACTGGATTCAGGTCTTCAGAGAGTAAGTTTACCTCTGAACAAGATATCCAAGGTCCAGTCAAGGATTCAGGACTTGTTAAACACAGTCAAATGGTATCCATTCACGCAGCAATGCTGGTGATGGGTTTGATGGTATCAACGTTCGACATGGTGGATTATGCACAATTCCACTCAAGGCCTCTGCAGCGTCTGATTCTTGCCAAATGGAATGGGTTGCATCAGACGATAAAAACACAGACCCTGTCTCTTACTGTAGAAGTGAGAAGGTCATTATCCTGGTGGCTACAGACATCCCATCTGGCAAGGGGAGACCCCTTTGGATATCAGATTGGGAAATTCTGGTGACAGATGCCAGTCTTCAGGGCTGGGGAGCAGTGTCAGGAAGGTTGTGGAGATGTCCGTCTCCTCGGGCACAGTTTCTAGACTGAGTCTGGTAGGAGGGGCATAGAGGGAGGAGCCAGTGCACACTATTGACTGAAGTGCCCAAGGCTCCTAGTGGAACATCTATATCCCATGGTACTAATGTGGACCCCTGTATCCTCTACGGACTACGAGAAAAGGATTTACCTATTTTTTTTTCCATTTTTTTTTTTTTTCATTTTTCATTCTTCTTTTTCTGACAAAAGCATGCATATCAAGAATAAACACACAAGGGGATGAGGCAATTTACTTGTGGCTCAGTGGTAACTTTCATTGGTTAAAGAATAGAAAACAGCCAAAAAATGAAGGAATAAAAACTGCTCTTAATTGACAACTTGCAGATGGAGAATTCAGCCAATCTTTACATATAATAAAACTGTAATGGTTGTGTCTGTACATAGCAATTTTTTATTGAGAAATGTACTTCTAGAAACTGTTTATGAACTATGGAGATGGAAAAAAAAAAATCAGAATTTTTGTTTGTTCGTTCCAGCATCACACAAAAGCTATTGGATGAATTTAGTTCACACTTTCAATATTGCATAGTTTATGCTGCTTTCAGATCGCAAATGCCGGATCCCACCTGGTAAGAGAAACGTGTCCTTACCGGGTGGGATCCGGCATTTGCGCTCCTTTGCTGGCTTTCCGACCCGGCAATATACCGGGTCGGTTGCCATAGCAGCGGGGGGCGCAGGGGCGGGGGTGGAGGCGGCGCTGGGAGATGAGCTCATCTCCTGCGCCGCCTCTCCCTATGCTGTGAATGGGAGCCGTGTCGCATCGGAACGGCTCCCATTCACAATGCACCTGACCCGGTATTCAACACGGTAATAAACCTTCTTTTTTACCGGGTTGAATTACCGGGTCAGGCGACCCGCTAATTCAGCAAAGGAGCTTACACATCGCACACTGACCCGTTTCGACACGGCAATATGCCGTGTCGATACCGGGTTATTTGTGCGATGTGAAAGGGGTATTAGTGAGCTAGAAAGAAACTGAGGTATGTATGATCTCGATATGACATCAGAGAGAGGAGCAATAAAGGAAAAATAAGACGCTTGCATACAGTTGTGTTCATAAGTTTACATACCCTAGCAGAATTTGAGATTTTCTGGCCATTTGTCAGAGAATATGAATGATAACTCACAAACTTTTCTTTCACTCATGGTTAGTGGTTGGGTGAAGCCATTTATTGTCAAACAACTGTGTTTTCTCTTTTTAAATCATAATGACAACAAACTACCCAAATGACCCTGATCAAAAGTTTACATACCCCAGTTCTTAAAACCGTGTATTGCCCCTGATAATGCTGATTTGATTACCTTATAACCTTCACAATAATGGGTAAGAGACACAGTACGCAATTGGCGTATGGGGTACCGTAAGGGTACGCACTTAGCGTAGCATACGCTCGGCCGTGATCGAGACGCACATGCGGCACGCTCGCTCACAGCTTAATGCGTGGTGTCGAGCACGCTATAGGCGAGCGACTACCGTAATGCTACGCTACCAGCGTAGCGGACGCTCGGGACCACGAGGAGATCACGAGCGGCGCAGACGCTCACAAGATGATAATCAGTAAACCTTGAATGTAACACACAGAAAGGATACTCTTATACTGTAAACTTTGTACTGAAACACTGTAGCGATATAGCGCTGCTTAACCTTGTTAATACTAAAGCTGTTTGAGCGATCGAGACGCTCCTATTACCCTCAGCAATGTAATGAACACACGATACCGTACTAAGGTTCCAACACCTTTACTAACAAGCTTTTAGTTATATTGAAAAGGGGAAACAGTTACAAGTCATACACTACAAGCTAACATATAATTCTAACAGAATATCTAGACAGAAAATATACAATAGCGTCACAATCTTAAACAGAGAGAGAGAGAGAATATGGCCAATACAAACAAAGAGCGAGATGATTACAGAGAATTACTTACACACACTGGGAATGATCGCTGCGCAGCCTGGTACCAGCTCCGAGTTAGTCAATATGAAAACCGTTTGTGGAGTGAGAGAGAGCTGCTCAGGCTGGCTGATCTTATATACACTGAGTACAGTATACTACAAAGGGACCTATAATCTCATTGTTCATTGGACACAGGAATGTCTCCTCGTATCATAACAAAAGGTCATAGGTTAGTTTGAACAGGTGGGCTGTGACTATATCAAACTGCTCAGGTGGGAGGGAATCTGAAGATTCCCGCCGCATGGGTAATGAATCGCAAATATATGAAATGTCCAGAATCTACTAATGGCCATAACTATACGCAGGAGCGATTAATCTTTACCTAACCAACACCGGATTGTTGCTATTAAAATGTTCTTTAGTTAGGTACCAGACACAGCTGTTCAAACCCTGTCTGACCCTTCGTACCATACAAAGAGGAATTCCTCTGACCAGCGACCATTTACATTAAACAAACTTACAGTCATTATTAAGGGGAACATTATCTATAAAACATACTATTTGGTTTTATTATTAAACGATTGAGTCGCCCGCTAGACGCACACAAACTCTACCGTAAATGCACATACCACGCGCTCGAGCGCATGGCCGAGGCGTCATCACGCGGCTGCGTATATCCGCACGCACGGGAGAGAATGTGCACGTGCAGCAGGCACGCGCATGAGGTGAATATATGGCAACGTGTAGCATGATATTTTTCTGACTTTGACACCCCCTTTAACATCAATGACAGCTTGAAGTCTTTTGTTGTAGCTCTGGACGAGTCTCTTTATTTTCTCAGATGGTAAAGCTGCCCATTCTTCTTGCCAAAAAGCCTCCAGTTCCTGTAAATTGTTGGGCTGTCTTGCATGAACTGCACGTTTGAGATCTCCCCAGAGTGACCGCGTCTGCCTGTCAATCAGGCAGAGGCGATCGCTACGGTACAACGGCCTTCGGCCGTCCAGCATGCGCTGGCTCAGTGCGGCACATGCGCAGATCCGACCTGATCGCTGCGCTGCGATAAACTGCAGCGAGCGATCGGTTCGGAATGACCCGCAATTTACTTATATATCTTTCCTATTGTTTTATATGTGACCTGCTAATTGTAAGTGGTCATTGTTTCAGAATTGTTGCCTTTTACAGCCAAAATACAAGTCACTTTATACTGGGTGTGTGTTTGGCTTGTGTTAGTGATTTTTTATTTTCAACATCCTACTCTGTATATGCACTATAGGGGTAATTCCAAGTTGATCGCAGCAGGAATTTTTTTTGCAGTTGGGCAAAACCATGTGCACTGCAGGGGAGGCAGATATAACGTGCAGAGAGAGTTAGATTTGGGTGGGTTATTTTGTTTCTGTGCAGGGTAAATACTGGCTGCTTTATTTTGACACTGCAATTTACATTGCAGATTGAACTCGCCACACCCAAATCTATCTCTCTCTGCACATGTTATATCTGCTCCCCCTGCAGTGCACATGGTTTTGCCCAACTGCTAAAAAATTTCCTGCTGCGATCAAATCAGAATTACCCCCTATATACTCTGTGGCACAGTATGTGACGGAGTAAGATGGTGTTAGAGTATCTTGGTTATGATGACTTATCAAATTCCAGTTCAGTGCAATTCCAGGTTTATTTTCTTCTGCTTGGCCACATGCAGGGTCGGACTGGCCCACAGGGGTACAGGGGAAACCACCGGTAGGCCCCACTGCCTGAGGGCCCACTCCTTCCTCTAGGGATCAGGTTCCAGACTGTGCACTTGTATTATACATGGTAGATATGTTGCATTACACTGCACAAAACTAATGTACATTTCAAGACTCTGTGGAGGCTGGCCACACCCCCTTTGTAGGCTGGTCACACCCAAAAATATGGGCCCCTATAATTGCATCCCCCCGGTGGGCCCTTCATACCCCAGTCCGACACTGTCCACATGTTTATTGGCTAACAGCTTGAAGAGCGTTCTATCAAGCTCTTACTTCAGAATTCATGTATCACCAGCACGATGTACGTAAAGTAGTTCTTGTTGAATTGATTATCGATATCCACTTTATTGCTGACACAAAGAAAAAGGAATTCTGTTTTACTTCCTGATAAACTAGTTTTTAATAAACCAGAAGGACAAAATATATGGGTCATGTCATAAAAATGCTTTGATTTGCTGCATGAATTGTGGTCACTGCATTGCATTTTCAAGTGGTATATTAAATGCTTTTTTCACTGTCTACAAATCTACTATGATTTGCTGGGTAATGAATGTAATTAGTTATGTAGTCATAGTAGTCATATTTGTTTTATTGTTTGCCTTGATAAAAGCTTTGGGCTATCACTGATTTTTCTTAGCAGAAGACAGATCAACTGTGTTTTAACAATTATAGTGATGTCCTATTTTTTTTCATGTGCCATATACAGATTGGTGTATCACTGTACAGATTGGAGTATCACTGTGTCTTTAATTTACTGCCCACCAAACAGATTCTTCTGGTACTCAAATGTATCTCGGTCACCATTTATTCTCCATGTAACCCCTACTCTATCAACCATTAAACATTTCCCTCATTCATTCTTTCTTTCCTTCTTACCTGACTGGATGGTTTATTCCAGGGGTAGTCAACCAGTCAGAGATAAAGAGCCAACAAATCTTGTTAGGTACGTCAAAGAGCCGACATCAAGCCAAAGGCGCGTGTGCAAAAATGGGGTGTGGCCTTGTGCCTGCTAGGCCACACCCCTGGTACAAAATACAATGAAAATGCCAGATCCACATAAAATACATTTTGAAGCCAGAACCAACGTAAAATACATTGAAAAAGACACTTCCACATAAAATAATTTAAAAAATCCAGATCCACATAAAATATATTGAAAAAGCCATATTCACATAATACACTTCAGCTCCTCCATGTGTCACTCCAGCCAGCACCCTCCTGTGTCACTCCAGCCAGCTCCCCTATGTGTCAGTGTGTCACTCCAGCCAGCACCCTCCTGTGTCACTCCAGTCAGCTCCCCATTGTGTCTCTCCTGCCAAGATTCTCCTTTTTCACTCCAGCCAGCTCCCCATTGTGTCACTCCTGCCAGCACCCTCCTGTGTTACTCCAGCCAGCTCCCTCCTGTATCCAGGGGCGGATTGGGAACAAAAAGCGGCCCTGGAAAATTTGTACTAGTGGCCCCACATAGGCAGCACCAGAGGTGTAAGTTCTAGCCATGGGCCATGGCAGCAGCACCCTCCCCCCCAAGACTTTCCAGATGTCCAGCATCAAGGGGGAATTTAAAAATAAATAAAATTAAATATTATGAGCACATTATATGATACACCTTCAGAATTTAGGAAACTATATCATTCTTTAGAAAGATATATTTTCTTGCTTATTACACCAACCGCGTATCCCAATCACTATTCATTCAATCTTATATGTCAGCCAAGCAGGCAGACAGAGCATACACTAGATCATCTGCAATCACAGGCTAAGTGGCAAAGTCATTTTCATATATGCAAATTATTTTGCATCTTATTCATTATGTCTATAAAAAGGACCACATGTCCTCAAACAAAACAGGCCCCACGGGTGCGTCGGCCCACCGGTAATCTTCCCTGTGGACCCTATGGCCAATCCGCCTCTGCCTGTATCACTCCAGCGAGCTCCCCCATTATGTCTCTCCTACCAGGATCCTTCTCTGTCACTCCAGCCCACCCTCATATGTCACTACAGCCCAGTATCTGGCTCCCTCAGTTTTCAGTCGCCGTAGTGCTGCTGTGTGTCTGGTTGGAGTGCACCAGTTTCCAGGATCTGTTGTGGTCAGGTGACTTTGAGTGTTGGGAGCCACATTTGTATAAAGAAAGAGCCGCATGCGGATCAAGAGCCACAGGTTGGCCACGGCTGGTTTATTCCCTTTGACGTAATGGTGCTGCAGGACTTGCACAGTGCCTGTTACTTCAGTCCTTTACAAGATTTTGAGCATTTTATCTGATATAAAGACAGAGTTAATAGACATTGTGTTTTCCTGCGCCCTTTTCCAGTGACACTGCCTTTATCATTCTATTATAGTAATATTATCATTCATACTGTTGCTCTTGCCGATCGGTAAGCTGATGTTCTTTACTGTGTCCATTTTCCACATGATAAGTTTTCAGCGGCAAACATCAGAAAAGTGATGAAAAAGATGGCATGCACATTCTCAAAATATTCAATAGCGTTTTGACTTGCATTTCAGAAGTTTTGTCTGCAGCAGTTAATTTCTAATATTGATTATTATTCATTATTATCCTTAATGTGTAAATAACTGTCATTATGTTGCAGTGTATTAGTGTAAACAAATGACATAGAAAAGCATGAAACAGAAGTAAAGATGACCCTGCACAAATGAGTGTACAACCAGTGGAGAACACTTGATGGTTAGGGAAGCAGGATAACCACTTTAGCTATTGCTGGTCAGTGTGTGAGAATAGATTAATGCTGGGTACACATCTATGTAATACTGTAGTTGAGCCATTCACCTTTAATCGCTTTTTGTCTGATGAAAGCCAGTTGAATTGAAAGGATGCTATTTATGTGCATTTTAATATTCATCCAATTCGACACTGCCTTATTGGACAAAAAGTAAAGTGCGTACACACCATTGATCATATTTCCGACTGTTCTTCTGACCTTCCTCCAACATCAGCGACACCTCTGTGGAGGTGACCAGCAGGAGAAGCTCCTGGAAGGTGGGGTCATCCATACACAGGAAATTTCTTAAGTCCTCTGGGTTGAACTCACAAATCTCCTGTACCAGTGGAATAGGCGATGCATGTAGTATCCCAGCGGTTGAGATGCCTGTGGTCATGTGACCAACGCCGTAATCTCAACACCTCTCAGGAGACAGGCAGCAGACATCCCAAAGGTAAGTATCAGGGTTTGCCTTAGGGTTATGCCCAGGGGGTATTAGGGTTAGGCAGTAGGGTGGATGGTCAGCCCTAGCCGTCACCCCCAAGGGTTAGCCCTAGCCGCCACCACTGGAATGTTAGAGTAGGGGACAGGGGAGGGTAAAAATACTTAACCCTTCTGATATCGGGATCTTCAATGTCGGGATGCCGCTGACTGTCAATTGACCGCCAGCATCTCGACTGTCGATATGCCATACCATACCTGGGAATAGGTGCCTCGTCTCTACTTTCATTCTTTTGTCCAGCAAGAAAATGTTTTATTAATATAGTTTCCAGTGTTCTCAACATACTCTTAGCATCATTGGCAAGAGGCCATATGAAGCAAATAGATCCCTTGAGATAGTATTCTCACCATAGCAACAAAGCATCAAGTGAGAGCCTTTCTTCGGTTCAAACTCATAATGAGAGAGGGAAATGAAATTCTGTACTGTAGAAAGTGGCAATGCAAAGCTTCCAGTTCTCTGCCTGTATGTTTATGTTTTGGAATCACACTCTTTTCTGCCTATTATGGTAATTCTGTTTAAATCTGCAGTGAGTGTAGCCTGAAATTGGAATTGCACACCTGCAAGGAAGCGGCTGTGCAGCTCCATGTAATTAAAATTCAAATGCAGGAGGAGGTGTCTGTAGGAGATAGACGCCTCCTACATGCATTTGTAAGAACCAAGTTCTGGGTCTGTGGACGCAGCCTTGGATCACTGTCGCAATGGTTTTAGGTACCAGACAGCCTGCGTAAGCTGAAAGTTTACACAGGATGGACATTGGATTCAAACACTTGGGTCAGATGACGCAGACTCTGGGACTCGTCATGTCTTCAAAACGGGGCATCAAGCCCCCTTTTTAAAAAACTGTGATGGGTGCTGCCCTCCGAATGCCACAGCATGCCAGTCATGCTGCGGCTGACAGGGGGCTGCAAGCAATATCACAATACCCGTCCTGCGCATACAGTACTCAGAATGGGTATTGCACCTGTGCAGCCCCACTACCATGGGGTTTACGAACAAATCTGATCTAGGCCCTGTATACGGTGATACAATCTTTTCATTCAATATTTTGGCCCGATGGGTAATGAAGTTCACAAGTATAATTGTATATGTGTGTATGTGCATATCAGCACTGTGGTCCAATCTTCCGAATAGGACTGAAGTCAATCGTATCATTGCATCAGAAGAGTGATTGCAAAGGTGTGTACCCAGTTTAAGGCAGAAACTTGATCAGTTATTAGCATTAAAGTAGTCTTATGGTTGGAACAGTGATTCTAATTACAGAATCATTTTGTAATCCCATAATGAACTATGTTGCAAAAGCAAGGGGAGCAAATACATTTATATTGTTTCTGTACAGGGTAAATACTGACGGCTTTTGCATGTAGCCCACAAATGTTAGCTTTATTTATGCACTGCAATTTACAGGTGGATTTCAGTTTAGGCACACCAATCCCAAATATAGCTCTCTTGTTACATCTGCCCCACCTGCAGTAAAGCATGGTTTGACCAGGTGCACAGGTACTTTACTTTTTTTTGCTTTACTTCCAAACCAGAATCCGGCGCTGTCTTCACAGTTTCAAAAGTTTTTCAAGTATGCTTGGTCAGAGCCGGCCCCAGGCATAGGCAAACTAGGCAAATGTCTAGGGCATTTGGTATGCCTAGGGGCACAAGCAGCTTCTGCTGATTAAAATGTTACGTGTTTTTTATAGGGCAGGGCAGTTTTAACCAACACCCCCAATCTCGTGTCATTGATTGGACTCCTGTTTGGCTGACTCCTGACTCAAATTAGCTCTTGGAGAAGTCATTAGCCTAGGGGTTCACATACTTTGTCCACCCTGCACTGTGAATGTTTACAATGTTCAATAAAAACATGAGAACATATAATTGTTTGTGTGGTATTAGTTTCAGCAGACTGTGTTCGTCTATTGTTGTGACTTAGATGAAGATCAGAACACATTTTCTGACCAATTTATGCACAAATCCAGGAAATTCCAAACGGTTCACATACTTTCTCTTACGTCCTAGAGGATGCTGGGGACTCCGTAAGGACCATGGGTTATAGACGGGCTCCGCAGGAGACATAGGCACTATAAAGAACTTTAGATGGGTGTGCACTGGCTCCTCCCTCTATGCCCCTCCTCCAGACCTCAGTTAGATCCTGTGCCCAGAGGAGACTGGGTGCATTACAGGGGAGCTCTCCTGAGTTTCTCTGAAAAATAATTTTGTTAGGTTTTTTATTTTCAGGGAGCACTGCTGGCAACAGGCTCCCTGCATCGTGGGACTGAGGAGAGAGAAGCAGACCTACTTAAATGATAGGCTCTGCTTCTTAGGCTACTGGACACCATTAGCTCCAGAGGGTCGGAACGCAGGTCTCACCCTTGCCGTTCGTCCCGGAGCCACGCCGCCGTCCTCCTCACAGAACCGGAAGATAGAAGCCGGGTGAGTATAAGAAGAAAGAAGACTTCAAAGGCGGCAGAAGACTTCAGATCTTCTCTGAGGTAACGTGCAGCGGTAACGCTGCGCGCCATTGCTCCCACACACAACACACACTGCAGGCACTGATGGGTGCAGGGCGCAGGGGGGGGCGCCCTGGGCAGCAATAATAAACCTCTAGGACTGGCTAACATATATATATATATATATATATATAGGCTGCGGAGGCAGTATATTATATAATCCCCCGCCAGTATTGAAAATTTGAGCGGGACCGAAGCCCGCCGGTGAGGGGACGGAGCTTGATCCTCCAGCACTAACCAGCGCCATTTTCTCCACAGGACACTACAGAGAAGCTGGCTCCCCGGACTCTCCCCTGCTGAACACGGTGACAGAGAGCAAAGAAGGGGGGGGGGGCACTTGTAATTGGCGCAGTGTGTGTGTGTGAGTGTGTGTGTGTATGTGTGTGTGTATATATATATATATATATATATAAATATATATTTATATAAAAGCGCTGTTTATCTTGGAATTTTGTTTCCAGTGTTAGTTGGCGCTGGGTGTGTGCTGGCATACTCTCTCTCTGTCTCTCCAAAGGGCCTTATTGGGGAACTGTCTCCATATAAATATATCCCTGTGTGTGGGGGTGTCTGTACGCATGTGTCGGCATGTCTGAAGCGGAAGGCTCATCTAAGGAGGAGGTGGAGCAGATGATTGTGGTGTCTCCGTCGGCAACACCGACACCTGATTGGTTGGACATGTGGAATGTTTTAAATGCAAATGTGGCTTTATTACATAAGAGATTAGACAAAGCAGAGTCCAGGGATAATACAGGGAGTCAATCAATGGCTTTGACTGTGTCACAGGACCCTTCAGGGTCTCAAAAACGTCCCTTATCCCAAATAGCAGACACTGATACCGACACGGATTCTGACTCCAGTGTCGACTACGATGAGGCGAGGTTACACCCAAGGGTGGCCAAAAGTATTCATTATATGATTATTGCAATAAAAGATGTTTTGCATATCACAGATGACCCCTCTGTCCCTGACACGAGGGTACACATGTTTAAGGAAAAGAAACCTGAGGTAACCTTTCCCCCATCTCATGAGCTGAACGCGTTATTTGAAAAGGCTTGGGAAACTCCAGACAAGAAACTGCAGATTCCCAAAAGAATTCTTATGGCGTATCCTTTCCCAGCGCAGGACAGGTTACGGTGGGAATCCTCACCCAGGGGGGACAAGGCGTTAACGCGCATGTCCAAAAAGGTGGCGCTACCGTCTCCAGACACGGCAGCCCTCAAGGATCCTGCTGATCGCAGACAGGAAACTACTTTAAAATCAATTTATACACATACGGGTGCTTTGCTCAGACCGGCAATAGCATCGGCTTGGGTTTGTAGCGCGGTAGCAGCTTGGACAGATACCTTGTCAGCTGATATTGATACCCTGGATAGGGATACCAATTTATTGACCTTAGGTCACATTAAAGACGCAGTCTTATATATGAGAGACGCTCAGAGAGACGTTGGTCTGCTAGGTTTGAGAGCCAACGCCATGGCGATTTCTGCGGGGCGAGCCCTGTGGACCAGCCAATGGACGGGTGATGCCGACTCAAAGAAGCGTATGGAAGTTTTACCTTACAAAGGTGAGGATTTATTTGGGGAAGGTCTCGCGGACCTGGTTTCCACAGCTACCGGATGGCTCGGTCAGACCCATTCTAAACTTAAAATCCCTAAATCTGTACTTGAAAAAGTTCAAATTCAATATGGAATCGCTCCGGGCAGTGATCTCCAGCCTGGAAGGGGGGGATTTTATGGTGTCACTGGACATAAAGGACGCGTACCTTCATGTCCCCATATATCCCCCTCATCGAGCTTACCTGAGATTCGCTGTACAGAACTTTCATTACCAGTTTCAAACATTGCCGTTTGGGCTTTCCACGGCCCCGAGGACTTTCACAAAGGTCATGGCGGAAATGATGGTGCTCCTGCAGCGGCAGGGATTCACAATTATCCCGTACTTGGATGATCTCCTGATAAAAGCGAGATCGAGAGATCTGTTGCTGAAAAGCGTGGCGCTCTCACTGAGAGTGCTGCAGCAACATGGCTGGATTCTGAATCTACCAAAGTCACAGTTGGTTTCAACAACTCTGCTATCTTTCTTAGGCATGATTCTGGACACCGAACAAAAGAGGGTCTTTCTCCCAATGGAAAAAGCCCTGGAACTCCAGAACATGGTCAGAGACCTGTTAAAACCGAAAAGAGTGTCAGTCCATCAATGCACTCGAGTACTGGGAAAAATGGTGGCGACCTACGAGGCCATCCCCTTCGGCAGGTTTCATGCAAGGACGTTTCAGTGGGACCTTCTGGGCAAGTGGTCCGGGTCCCATCTTCAAATTAATCAGAAAATAACCCTGTCCCCCAGGGCCAGGGTGTCTCTCCTGTGGTGGCTGCAGAGTGCTCACCTTCTAGAGGGTCGCAGGTTCGGCATTCAGGACTGGGTTCTGGTGACCACTGACGCAAGCCTCCGAGGTTGGAGAGCAGTCTCGCAAGGAAAAAAGTTTCAGGGACTATGGTCAAGCGAGGAGGTTTGTCTACATATCAACGTACTGGAATTGAGGGCCATATACAATGGCCTACGTCAAGCGAAGAATCTTCTTCGCAACCTACCGGTTCTGATTCAATCAGACAACGTCACAGCCGTGGCTCATGTAAACCGCCAAGTCGGGACAAGGAGCAGAACGGCACTGGCGGAAGCCACCAGGATTCTTCGCTGGGCGGAAAATCACGTAAGCGCGTTGGCAGCGGTCTTCATTCCGGGAGTGGACAACTGGGAAGCAGACTTCCTCAGCAGACACGATCTCCATCCCGGAGAGTGGGGACTTCATCAGGAAGTTTTTGCAGAGATAACAAGTCATTGGGGACTTCCTCAAATAGACATGATGGCGTCACGCCTCAACAAGAAGCTTCGGATGTATTGTGCCAGGTCAAGGGACCCTCAGGCAGTAGCAGTAGACGCCCTGGTGACACCGTGTGTGTTTCAGTCGGTCTATGTGTTCCCTCCTCTTCCACTCATCTCAAAGATATTGAGAATCATAAGACGAAAAAGCGTGCGGACAATACTCATTGTTCCAGATTGGCCTCGAAGGGCCTGATATTCGGATCTTCAGGAAATACTCACAGAAGATCCGTGGCCTCTTCCTCTCAGAGAGGACCTGTTGCAACAGGGGCCCTGCGTGTTCCAAGACTTACCGCGGTTACGTTTGACGGCATGGCGGTTGAACACCGAATCCTAGCTGGGAAAGGCATTCCGGAAGAAGTCATCCCTACTCTGATAAAGGCTAGGAAGGAGGTGACGGCGAAACATTATCACCGTATCTGGAGAAAGTATGTATCTTGGTGTGAAGCCAAGAATGCTCCTACTGAGGAATTCCATCTGGGCCGTTTTCTTCACTTTCTACAAACAGGAGTGGATATGGGCCTAAAATTAGGCTCCATTAAGGTACAGATTTCGGCCTTATCAATTTTCTTTCAGAAGGAATTGGCTTCTCTCCCAGAAGTCCAGACTTTTGTAAAGGGAGTGCTGCACATACAGCCTCCTTTTGTGCCTCCAGTGGCACCATGGAACCTTAACGTGGTGTTACAGTTCCTAAAATCTCACTGGTTTGAACCTCTTCAAACGGTTGAATTAAAATTTCTCACTTGGAAGGTGGTCATGTTGTTGGCCTTGGCATCTGCAAGGTGGGTGTCCGAATTGGCGGCCTTGTCTCACAAAAGCCCCTATCTGATTTTCCATGTGGATAGAGCGGAATTAAGCACTCAATTTTTGCCTAAAGTGGTTTCATCGTTTCATATGAACCAACCTATTGTGGTGCCTATGGCTACGGGTGACTTGGAGGATTCCAAGTCCCTTGATGTAGTCAGGGCCTTAAAAATTTAAGTAGCCAGGACGGCTCGGGTTAGGAAAACAGAGGCACTGTTTATCCTGTATGCAGCCAACAAGGTTGGTGCTCCTGCTTCTAAGCAGACTATTGCTCGCTGGATCTGTAACACGATTCAGCAGGCTCATTCTACGTCTGGATTGCCGTTACCAAATTCGGTAAAGGCCCATTCCACTAGGAAGGTGGGCTCTTCTTGGGCGGCTGCCCGAGGCGTCTCGGCATTACAGCTTTGCTGAGCGGCGACTTTCAAACACTTTTGCAAAATTCTACAAGTTTGATACCCTGGCTGATGAGGACCTCATGTTTGCTCAATCGGTGCTGCAGAGTCATCCGCACTCTCCCGCCCGGTCTGGAGCTATGGTATAATCCCCATGGTCCTTACGGAGTCCCCAGCATCCTCTAGGACGTAAGAGAAAATAAGATTTTAAACCTACCGGTAAATCTTTTTCTCCTAGTCCGTAGAGGATGCTGGGCGCCCGTCCCCAGTGCCAGATTAAGGTTCACATGGGCCTGGAGCTGAAATTTATGAAGGGCCTATTTTATGGTGCCGCAGGGAATATGAAAACGCAGTGGGGATGTGACTAGTAATGTGGGGTGTGTGGTTGATGTTGTGAGGGTGTGGTCTGCACAGGGGGTGTGGCCTGTGCCATGTTGTGTGTGACTAATGCCTACCTTGAAAAACCTCAATCTCCCTACCTTCTTCACTTATATCAATAGTGTAATGAACAAAGGGAAACATCTCTTGTTAACATAACCGTAATATGAAAAATGACGCTTAGTGATGACGTCAATCTGAAACCTCTCAATGAAAGAAGCTACAGGTCCAGGTCGCATATTGATGTCAAATGTTAACTAATTCTGTATGTAAAAAAAATAAAGAAAAAGACTTTACTTTTTTTTAACATTAGCTGTACTGAGAAGATATATCAGGAATGGTAGTTAGAGGGTGTAGGGTTGGAGAGAGGGTGTCGTCTGGACAGGGTAGAACAGGGGTAACACTAAGGTGACCCAGCATATAGCATACCTCTCAACTGTCCCTATTTTTGTGGACAGTCCCTTTTTTGGGGACCGCACCGCTGTCCCACCCGCAGGTCGCAGTATCCCGCAGTGGGGGGCAGTTGGGAGGCTCCTGTCACTCGCTGCTCTGCTTAGGTGAATAGACGCCGTGCGCATGCTAGAGCTGGACACCTTTTCACCTGCTCTTTGTGTTGGTGATGTCATTACCGATCCCTCGCACAGATGATGTGAAGAGACGCCTCTGCAACTGCTGACTTACTGGCAGCTACGGAGGGAGGGAGACGTGGTGGAAATCTATTGGCCATAGCATAGAGCAGCATGTTAGTATAAGCTGCAGTGCGTCGTGGGGTGATAGAGAATGGCCACAGTCACAGGCAGACAGTCACGCAGTGATTGGCGTATCTCCTGAGACCGT
Source organism: Pseudophryne corroboree (assembly GCF_028390025.1). NCBI lineage: Eukaryota > Metazoa > Chordata > Amphibia > Anura > Myobatrachidae > Pseudophryne > Pseudophryne corroboree. Next base: position 350,588,744 of record NC_086444.1, read on the forward strand.
CTTGTTTTAAAAAGCAAATTCTCAATCCTAATTTCAGGGTAAAATACATGCTTATAATAAGATTTTAAACCTACCGGTAAATCTTTTTCTCGTAGTCCGTAGAGGATGCTGGGGACTCCGTAAGGACCATGGGGGTATAGACAGGCTCCGCAGGAGACATGGGCACTCTAAAGAACTTTTCTCTGACGTCCTAGTGGATGCTGGGAACTCCGAAAGGACCATGGGGAATAGCGGCTCCGCAGGAGACTGGGCACAAAAGTAAAAGCTTTAGGACTACCTGGTGTGCACTGGCTCCTCCCCCTATGACCCTCCTCCAAGCCTCAGTTAGATTTTTGTGCCCGAACGAGAAGGGTGCACACTAGGTGGCTCTCCTGAGCTGCTTAGTGAAAAAGTTTAAGTATAGGTTTTTTATTTTCAGTGAATCCTGCTGGCAACAGGTTCACTGCACCGAGGGACTAAGGGGAGAAGAAGCGAACTCACCTGCGTGCAGAGTGGATTGGGCTTCTTAGGCTACTGGACATTAGCTCCAGAGGGACGATCACAGGCCCAGCCATGGATGGGTCCCAGAGCCGCGCCGCCGGCCCCCTTACAGAGCCAGAAGACTGAAGAGGTCCGGAAAATCGGCGGCAGAAGACGTCCTGTCTTCAATAAGGTAGCGCACAGCACCGCAGCTGTGCGCCATTGCTCTCAGCACACTTCACACTCCGGTCACTGAGGGTGCAGGGCGCTGGGGGGGGCGCGCCCTGAGACGCAATAAAAACACCTTAGATGGCAAAAAATACATCACATATAGCTCCTGGGCTATATGGATGCATTTAACCCCTGCCAATTTTTCCTTAAAAAAGCGGGAGAAAGGCCGCCGAGAAGGGGGCGGAGCCTATCTCCTCAGCACACTGGCGCCATTTTCCCTCACAGCTCCGTTGGAGGGAAGCTCCCTGACTCTCCCCTGCAGTCCTGCACTACAGAAACAGGGTAAAACAAGAGAGGGGGGGCACTAATTTGGCAGATAAATCTATACAGCAGCTATATAAGGGAAAAACACTTATATAAGGTTATCCCTGTATATATATATAGCGCTCTGGTGTGTGCTGGCAAACTCTCCCTCTGTCTCCCCAAAGGGCTAGTGGGGTCCTGTCCTCTATCAGAGCATTCCCTGTGTGTGTGCTGTGTGTCGGTACGTTGTGTCGACATGTATGAGGAGGAAAATGGTATGGAGGCGGAGCAATTGCCTGTAATAGTGATGTCACCCCCTCGGGAGTCGACACCTGACTGGATGGTCTTATGGAAGGAATTACGTGATAGTGTCAGCACTTTACAAAAGACTGTTGACGACATGAGACAGCCGGCAAATCAGTTATTACCTGTACAGGCGTCTCAAACACCGTCAGGGGCTCTAAAGCGCCCGTTACCTCAGATGGTCGACACAGACCCAGACACGGACACTGACTCCAGTGTCGACGGTGAGGAAACAAACGTATTTTCCAGTAGGGCCACACGTTACATGATCACGGCAATGAAGGAGGTTTTGAACATTTCTGATACTACAAGTACCACAAAAAAGGGTATTATGTGGGGTGTGAAAAAACTACCCGTAGTTTTTCCTGAATCAGATGAATTAAATGAGGTGTGTGATGAAGCGTGGGTTTCCCCCGATAAAAAACTGCTAATTTCTAAAAAAATTGTTGGCATTATACCCTTTCCCGCCAGAGGTTAGGGCGCGTTGGGAAACACCCCCTAGGGTAGATAAGGCGCTCACACGCTTATCAAAACAAGTGGCATTACCGTCTCCTGATACGGCCGCCCTCAAGGAACCAGCTGATAGGAAGCTGGAAAATATCCTAAAAAGTATGTACACACATACTGGTATTGTACTGCGACCAGCAATCGCCTCAGCCTGGATGTGCAGTGCTGGGGTGGCTTGGTCGGATTCCCTGACTGAAAATATTGATACCCTGGACAGGGACAATATATTATTGACTATAGAGCATTTAAAAGATGCATTTCTATATATGCGAGATGCACAGAGGGATATTTGCACTCTGGCATCAAGAGTAAGTGCGCTGTCCATTTCTGCCAGAAGAGGGTTATGGACGCGACAGTGGTCAGGTGATGCGGATTCCAAACGGCATATGGAAGTATTGCCGTATAAAGGGGAGGAGTTATTTGGGGTCGGTCTATCGGACCTGGTGGCCACGGCAACGGCTGGGAAATCCACCTTTTTACCCCAGGTCACCTCTCAGCAGAAAAAGACACCGTCTTTTCAGGCTCAGTCCTTTCGTCCCCATAAGGGCAAGCGGGCAAAAGGCCACTCATATCTGCCCCAAGGCAGAGGAAGGGGAAAAAGACTGCAGCAGGCAGCCTCTTCCCAGGAACAGAAGCCCTCCCCCGCTTCTGCCAAGTCCTCAGCATGACGCTGGGGCCTTACAAGCGGACTCAGGCACGGTGGGGGCCCGTCTCAAGAATTTCAGCGCGCAGTGGGCTCACTCGCAAGTGGACCCCTGGATCCTGCAGGTAGTATCTCAGGGGTACAAATTGGAATTCGAGACGTCTCCCCCTCGCCGGTTCCTGAAGTCTGCTTTACCAACGTCTCCCTCCGACAGGGAGGCGGTATTGGAAGCCATTCACAAGCTGTATTCCCAGCAGGTGATAATCAAGGTACCCCTCCTACAACAGGGAAAGGGGTATTATTCCACGCTGTTTGTGGTACCGAAGCCGGACGGCTCGGTGAGACCTATTTTAAATCTGAAATCCTTGAACACTTACATACAAAGGTTCAAATTCAAGATGGAGTCACTCAGAGCAGTGATAGCGAACCTGGAAGATGGGGACTATATGGTGTCTCTGGACATCAAGGATGCATACCTCCATGTCCCAATTTGCCCTTCTCACCAAGGGTACCTCAGGTTTGTGGTACAGAACTGTCACTATCAGTTTCAGACGCTGCCGTTTGGATTGTCCACGGCACCCCGGGTCTTTACCAAGGTAATGGCCGAAATGATGATTCTTCTTCGAAGAAAAGGCGTCTTAATTATCCCTTACTTGGACGATCTCCTGATAAGGGCAAGGTCCAGGGAACTGTTAGAGGTCGGAGTAGCACTATCTCAAGTAGTACTACGACAGCACGGGTGGATTCTAAATATTCCAAAATCGCAGCTGATTCCGACGACACGTCTGCTGTTCCTAGGGATGATTCTGGACACAGTCCAGAAAAAGGTGTTTCTCCCGGAGGAGAAAGCCAGGGAGTTATCCGACCTAGTCAGGAACCTCCTAAAACCAGGCCAAGTGTCAGTGCATCAATGCACATGGGTCCTGGGAAAAATGGTGGCTTCTTACGAAGCGATTCCATTCAGCAGATTCCACGCAAGAGCTTTTCAGTGGGATCTGCTGGACAAATGGTCCGGATCGCATCTTCAAATGCATCAGCGGATAACCCTGTCTCCAAGGACAAGGGTGTCTCTCCTGTGGTGGTTGCAGAGTGCTCATCTTCTAGAGGGCCGCAGATTCGGCATTCAGGACTGGGTCCTGGTGACCACGGATGCCAGCCTGAGAGGCTGGGGAGCAGTCACACAGGGAAAAAATTTCCAGGGCTTGTGGTCAAGCATGGAAACGTCACTTCACATAAATATCCTGGAACTAAGGGCCATTTACAATGCCCTAAGTCAGGCAAGGCCTCTGCTTCAGGGTCAGCCGGTGTTGATCCAGTCGGACAACATCACGGCAGTCGCCCACGTAAACAGACAGGGCGGCACAAGAAGCAGGAGGGCAATGACGGAAGTTGCAAGGATTCTTCGCTGGGCGGAAAATCATGTGATAGCACTGTCAGCAGTGTTCATTCCGGGAGTGGACAACTGGGAAGCAGACTTCCTCAGCAGACACAACCTCCACCCGGGGGAGTGGGGACTTCACCCAGAAGTCTTCCACATGATTGTGAACCGTTGGGAAAAACCAAAGGTGGACATGATGGCGTCCCGCCTCAACAAAAAACTGGACAGATATTGCGCCAGGTCAAGGGACCCTCAGGCAATAGCTGTGGACGCTCTGGTAACACCGTGGGTGTACCAGTCAGTGTATGTGTTCCCTCCTCTGCCTCTCATACCCAAGGTACTGAGAATCATAAGAAGGAGAGGAGTAAGGACTATACTCGTGGCTCCGGATTGGCCAAGAAGGACTTGGTACCCGGAACTTCAAGAGATGCTCACGGAGGACCCGTGGCCTCTACCTCTAAGAAAGGACCTGCTCCAACAGGGACCCTGTCTGTTCCAAGACTTACCGCGGCTGCGTTTGACGGCATGGCGGTTGAACGCCGGATCCTGAAGGAAAAAGGCATTCCGGATGAAGTCATCCCTACCCTGATCAAAGCCAGGAAGGATGTAACTGTGCAACATTATCACCGTATTGGGCGTAAATATGTTGCGTGGTGTGAGGCCAGGAAGGCCCCTACAGAGGAATTTCAACTGGGTCGTTTCCTGCATTTCCTGCAAACAGGACTGTCTATGGGCCTAAAATTAGGGTCCATTAAGGTTCAAATTTCGGCCCTGTCGATTTTCTTCCAGAAAGAACTAGCTTCAGTTCCTGAAGTTCAGACGTTTGTCAAGGGGGTACTGCATATACAGCCTCCTTTTGTGCCTCCAGTGGCACCTTGGGATCTCAATGTAGTTTTGGGGTTCCTAAAATCACATTGGTTTGAACCACTCACCACTGTGGACTTAAAATATCTCACATGGAAAGTGGTAATGCTGTTAGCCCTGGCTTCAGCCAGGCGTGTCTCAGAATTGGCGGCTTTATCCTGTAAAAGCCCTTACCTAATTTTTCATACGGACAAGGCAGAATTGAGGACTCGTCCTCAATTTCTCCCTAAGGTGGTTTCAGCGTTTCACTTAAACCAGCCTATTGTGGTACCTGCGGCTACTAGGGACTTGGAGGATTCCAAGTTGCTGGACGTAGTCAGGGCCCTGAAAATATATGTTTCCAGGACGGCTGGAGTCAGAAAATCTGACTCGCTGTTTATCCTGTATGCACCCAACAAGCTGGGTGCTCCTGCTTCTAAGCAGACTATTGCTCGTTGGATTTGTAGTACAATTCAGCTTGCACATTCTGTGGCAGGCCTGCCACAGCCAAAATCTGTAAAAGCCCATTCCACACGGAAAGTGGGCTCATCTTGGGCGGCTGCCCGAGGGGTCTCGGCTTTACAACATTGCCGAGCAGCTACTTGGTCAGGGGCAAACACGTTTGCTAAATTCTACAAATTTGATACCCTGGCTGAGGAGGACCTGGAGTTCTCTCATTCGGTGCTGCAAAGTCATCCGCACTCTCCCGCCCGTTTGGGAGCTTTGGTATAATCCCCATGGTCCTTTCGGAGTTCCCAGCATCCACTAGGACGTCAGAGAAAATAAGAATTTACTTACCGATAATTCTATTTCTCATAGTCCGTAGTGGATGCTGGGCGCCCATCCCAAGTGCGGATTGTCTGCAATACTTGTACATAGTTATTGTTACAAAAATCGGGTTATTATTGTTGTGAGCCATCTTTTCAGAGGCTCCTCTGTTATCATGCTGTTAACTGGGTTCAGATCACAAGTTGTACGGTGTGATTGGTGTGGCTGGTATGAGTCTTACCCGGGATTCAAAATCCTTCCTTATTGTGTACGCTCGTCCGGGCACAGTATCCTAACTGAGGCTTGGAGGAGGGTCATAGGGGGAGGAGCCAGTGCACACCAGGTAGTCCTAAAGCTTTTACTTTTGTGCCCAGTCTCCTGCGGAGCCGCTATTCCCCATGGTCCTTTCGGAGTTCCCAGCATCCACTACGGACTATGAGAAATAGAATTATCGGTAAGTAAATTCTTATTTTAGTATGGGTGTGCACTGGCTCCTCCCTCTATGCCCCTCCTCCAGACCTCAGTTAAGAGAACTGTGCCCAGAGGAGATGGACAATACGAGGAAAGGATTTTGTTAATCTAAGGGCAAGATTCATACCAGCCCACACCAATCACACCGTATAACCTGGAATACACATAACCAGTTAACAGTATGAATAAATAACAGTATCAGTCAAAGACCGATTCCAACTGTAACATAACCCTTATGTAAGCAATAACTATATACAAGTCTTGCAGAGTTTCCGCACTGGGACGGGCGCCCAGCATCCTCTACGGACTACGAGAAAAAGATTCACCGGCAGGTTTAAAATCTTATTTTCGCTTACGTCCTAGAGGATGCTGGGGACTCCGTAAGGACCATGGGGTTTATACCAAAGCTCCAGATCGGGCGGGAGAGTGCGGATGACTCTGTAGCACCGACTGAGCAATTGCGAGGTCCTCGTCAGCCAGGGTATCAAACTTGTAGAATTTTACAAAAGTGTTTGAACCCGACCAAGTAGCTGCTCGGCAAAGTTGTAAAGCCGAGACCCCTCGGGCAGCCGCTCAAGAAGAGCCCACCTTCCTAGTGGAATGGGCCTTCACCGAATTTGGTAATGGCAATCCAGCCGTAGAATAAGCCTGCTGAATCGTGTTACAGATTCAGCGAGCAATAGTCTGCTTCGAAGCAGGTGCGCCAATCTTGTTGGCTGCATACAGGACAAACAGACCCTCTGTTTTCCTAACCCTAGCCGTTCTGGCTACATAAATCTTCAAGGCCCTGACTACATCCAAGGACTTGGAGTTCTCCAAGTCACTCGTAGCCACCGGCACTACGATAGGTTGGTTCATATGAAATGAAGACACCACCTTAGGTAGAAATTGAGGACGAGTCCTCAATTCCGCTCTATCCACATGAAAAATCAAATAGGGGCTCTTGTGAGACAAGGCCGCCAATTCTGATACACGCCTTGCAGATGCCAAGGCCAATAACATAACCACCTTCCAGGTGAGAAATTTTAATTCAACCGTTTGAAGGGGCTCAAACCAGTGATATTTAAGGAACCGTTACACCACGTTAAGGTCCCAGGGTGCCACTGGGGGCACAAAAGGAGGCTGGATGTGCAGCACTCCTTTCACAAAAGTCTGGATATCTGGTAAAGAAGCCAATTTCTTCTGAAAGAAAATAGATAGGGCCGAAATCTGTACCTTAACAGAGCCTAACTTTAGGCCCATATCCACTCCTGTCTGTAGGAAGTGGAGAACACGTCCCAGATGGAAATCTTCCGTAGGAGCATTCTTGGTTTCACACCAAGAGACATATTTCCGCCAGATACGGTGATAATGTTTCGCCGTCACCTCCTTCCTAGCCTTTATCAGAGTAGGTATGACCTCCTCCGGAATACCTTTTTCAGCTAGGATTCGGCGTTCAACCGCCATGCCGTCAACCGCGGTAAGTCTTGGAATACGCAGGGCCCCTGCTGCAACAGGTCCTCCCTGAGAGGAAGGGGCCAAGGATCTTCTGTGAGCATTTCCTGAAGATCTGAGTACCAGGCCCTTCGAGGCCAGCCTGGAACAATGAGTATCGACTGTACTCTTTTCTGTCTTATAATCCTCAAAATCTTTGCGATGAGAGGAAGAGGAGGAAACACATAGACCGACTGAAACACCCATGGTGTCACCAGGGCGTCTACTGCTACTGCCTGAGGGTCCCGAGACCTGGCACAGTACCTCGGAAGTTTTTTGTTGAGGCGTGACGCCATCATGTCTATTTGAGGAATTCCCCAGAGACTCGTTATCTCTGCAAAGACTTCTTGATGAAGTCCCCACTCTCCTGGATGGAGATCGTGTCTGCTGAGGAAGTCCGCTTCCCAGTTGTCTACTCCAGGAATGAAGACAGCTGACAGAGTGCTTACGTGATTTTCCGCCCAGCGAAGAATCCTGGTGGCTTCCGCCATTGCGACTCTGCTCCTTGTCCCGCCTTGGCGGTTCACATGTGCCACTGCTGTGACATTGTCTGATTGAATCAGAACCGGTAGGTTGCGAAGAAGACCCTCCGCTTGTCGAAGGCCGTTGTATATGGCCCTTAATTCCAGCACATTGATGTGCAGACAGGACTCCTGGTTTGACCATAGTCCCTGAAAATTTCCTCCTTTGGTGACTGCTCCCCATCCTCGGAGGCTCACGTCCGTGGTCACCAGAACCCAGTCTTGAATGCCGAATCTGCGACCCTCTAGAAGGTGAGCACTTTGCAGCCACCATAGGAGAGACACCCTGGCCCTGGGGGACAGTGTTATTTTCTGAAGTATTTGTAGATGGGACCAGGACCACTGGTCCAGAAGATCCCACTGAAATGGCCTTGCATGAAACCTGCCGAAAGGAATGGCCTCGTATGAGGCCACCATTTTTCCCAGAACTCGAGTGCATTGATGAACTGACACTGTTTTTGGCTTTAGCAGGTCTCTGACCATGTTCTGGAGGTCCTGGGCTTTTTCCGACGGTAGAAAAACCTTCTTTCGTTCCGTGTCCAGTATCATTCCTAGGAACGATAGTCGAGTCGTTGGAACCAATTGCGACTTTGGCAGATTGAGAATCCAACCGTGTTGTTGGAGCACCCTCAGGGAGAGCGACACGTTCTTCAGCAATTGATCTCCTGAACTCGCTTTTATCAGGAGATCGTCCAAGTATGGGATAATTGTGACACCCTGCCTACGCAGGATCACCATAATTTCCGCCATTACCTTGGTGAAAATCCTCGGGGCCGTGGAAAGCCCAAACGGCAACGTCTGAAACTGGTAATGACAATCCTGTACAGCGAATCTCAGGTACTGCTGATGAGTGGAATATATGGGGACATGAAGGTAAGCATCCTTTATGTCTAGCGACACCATAAAATCCCCTCCTTCCAGGCTGGAAATTACAGCTCTGAGCGATTCCATCTTGAATTTGAACCGTTTCAAGTACAGGTTTAGGGATTTTAAATTTAAAATGGGTCTGACCGAACCATCCGGCTTCGGGACCACAAACAGGGTCGAATAATATCCTTTTCCCTGGTGGTGCAGGGGAACCCTGACAATCACTTGCTGTTGACACAGGGTTTGAATTGCAGCTAATACTACCTCCCTCTCTGGGGAGGAAGCTGGTATGGCCGACTTGAAAAACCGGCGCGGGGGCACTTCCTCAAATTCCAGCCTGTAGCCCTGGGAAACAATTTCCCTCGCCCAAGGGTCCACGTCCGACTGAACCCAGACTTGGCTGAAGAGTCGAAGGCGTGCCCCCACCGGTGCGGACTCCCGTAGGGGAGCCCCAGCGTCATGCGGTGGACTTAGCGGAAGCCGGGGAGGACTTCTGCTCTTGGGAACTAGCCGAAGCAGGTGTTCTCTTACCTCTACCCTTACCTCTGGCGAGGAAAGAGGAGCCCCGACCTCTTCTGGACTTATGCGACCGAAAGGACTGCATCTGATACTGTGGAGGTTTCTTTTGCTGTTGGGGAACAAAAGGTAAAAAGGTAGATTTACCCGCGGTAGCTGTGGAAACCAGGTCCGCGAGACCGTCCCCAAACAATACATCACCCTTGTAAGGTAAGACCTCCATATGCTTTTTTGAGTCCGCATCACCCGTCCATTGGCGGATCCATAAGGATCTTCTCGCCGAAATAGCCATGGCATTGGCTCTTGAACCCAGTAATCCAATGTCTCTTTGAGCGTCCCTCATATATAAGACTGCGTCCTTAATATGAGCTAATGTTAACAAACTGGTATCCCTATCAAGGGTATCAAGGTCAGCTGACAGGGTATCTGTCCAAGCTGCTACTGCACTACATACCCATGCCGACGCAATTGCCGGTCTAAGTAAAGTACCAGTATGTGTATAAATAGACTTTAATGTAGTCTCTTGCCTGCGGTCCGCAGGATCCTTGAGGGCCGCCGTGTCAGGAGACGGCAGCGCCACCTTCTTGGACAGGCGAGTTAAAGCCTTGTCCACTGTGGGAGAGGATTCCCAACGTACCCTGTCCTGTGTAGGGAAAGGGTATGCCATAAGAATCCTTTTGGGAATCTGCAGTTTCTTATCTGGAGTTTCCCAAGCTTTTTCACATAACTCGTTAAGTTCATGAGATGGGGGAAAGTTTACTACCTGTTTCTTCTCCTTAAACATGTGCACCCTCGTGTCGGGCACTGAGGGTTCATCAGTGATATGCAAAACATCTTTTATTGCAATAATCACGCACTGAATACTTTTTGTCACCCTTGGGTGCAATCTCGCTTCCTCATAGTCGACACTGGAATCAGAGTCCGTGTCGGTATCTGTGTCCACTATTTGTGACAAGGGACGTTTCTGAGACCCCGACGGGCCCTGTGAGTCGGTGTAATCCGTAGATTGACCCCCTGTCGACACCCTGGACTCTGCTTTGTCCAGTCTCTTATGTTATGATGCTACACTTGCATTTAACATATGCCACATATCCATCCAATCCTGAGTCGGCACCACCGACGGGGACACACCACTCATCTGCTCCACCTCCTCTTTGGATAAGCCTTCCGCTTCAGACATGCCAACACACACGTACCGACACCCCACACACACCGGGATATAGCTATAAGGGGACAATTCCCCAAAGCAGGCCCTTTGGAGAGACAGAGAGAGAGTATGCCAGCACACACCCAGCGCCAAACTGACACTGGAATAAACCCAGATAGCGCTTTTATATGAAATTACACTGATTTCCACTCACTGCGCCTGTAATGTGCCCCCCTCCTCTTTTTCCAGCCCTCTGAGCTCGTTCAGCAGGGGAGAGTCCGGGGAGCCAGCGGCGGGCTTCGGTCCCGCTTCAATAATCAAAAAATGGCGGGGGATCATTTATTTGCTGCCTCCGCAGCCTAATAAAGATATTTATTGCCAGTAATGAGGTTTATTGCTGCCCAGGGCGCCCCCCCTGCGCCCTGCACCCATCTGTGCCATGTGTGTGTGTTGTGTGGGAGCAATGGCGCGCAGCGTTACTGCTGCGCGCTTACCTCAGGAATATCTGAAGTCTTCTGCCGCCTTGAAGCCTTCTTTTCTTCTCATACTCACCCGGCTTCTTTTTTCCGGCTCTGCGAGGAGGACGGCCGCGCGGCTCCGGGACGAACCCCATGGTGAGACCTGTGTTCCGACTCCCTCTGGAGCTAATGGTGTCCAGTAGCCTAAGAAGCAGAGCCTATCATTTAAGTAGGTCTGCTTCTCTCTCCTCAGTCCCACGATGCAGGGAGTCTGTTGCCAGCAGAGCTCCCTGAAAATAAAAAACCTAACAAAATTCTTTTACACAGAAAACTCAGGAGAGCTCCCTGTAATGCACCCTATCTCCTCTGGGCACAAGATCTAACTGAGGTCTGGAGGAGGGGCATATAGGGAGGAGCTAGTGCACACCCATACTAAAAGTTCTTTAGAGTGCCCATGTCTCCTGCGGAGCCCGTCTATACCCCCGTGGTCCTTACAGAGTCCCCAGCATCCTCTAGGACGTAAGAGAAATAAAGTTAATTAAAGCAATATGCACTCCTCCCACAGACTCATCTGTAATGTCACCAACAGTGACCACATGCAGTCCGTTTTAAAAAAACAGGGCACTCACCAATACACAAATGGTATAACCACTGTTTAATTTTACATCTCCATAAGGAATCTCCAGTTATGAGAAAACAGCGGACTTTCATATTCATACCACTGAGCTGGTCGTCATTCTCAAGACACATTGGAACCCGACAGGAAAATACAAACACACTGGACCCAAAGGGGACGGGGGGGGGGGGGGGGGGGGGGTAAACTTAATGGCCTCAATAGAATAAACACATTGGCCCCACACTCCCTCCTCCCGCAGCCTGCGTTTTATCACACTGACACACTCCATTCCCCCGCGGCCTGCCCTCTATCACACTCTTTGCCCCCGTGGCCTGCGCCATACTTGCCTACCTGACCCTCTCCATGAGGGAGAAAATGCTCTGTTCCTGGACTTTCCTGGTAATGTATGATTGCCATCACCTGTGGTGAGCTAGTTAATTGATAAGAAAGGTGTTTCACCACAGGTGATGGCAATCATACATTACTAGGAAAGGACAGGAACAGAGCATTTTCTCCCTCATGGAGAGGGTCAGGTAGGCAAGTATGGCCTGCGCTGTATCACACTCACACACTCCCTCCCCCGAGGCCTGCTCTGTATCACACTCATACACTCTCTCCCCCCGCAGCCTGCCCTGTATCACACTCACACACTCCCTCCTCCCGCAGCCTGTCCTATGCCCTGCATAACACTCACACTCTCCCTCTCACCGCAGTCTGCCCTGTATCACAGTCACACACTCCCTCCCCCCAAGGCCTGCTCTGTATCACACTCACAAACTACCTCCCCCCGCAGCCTGCCCTGTATCACACTCGCACACTCCCTCCCCCCGCAGTCTGCCATGTATCACACTCACACACTCCCTCCCCCCGAGGCCTGCTCTGTATCACACTCACACACTCCCTCCCCCCGAGGCCTGATCTGTATCACACTCACACACTCCCTCCCCCCGAGGCCTGCCCTGTATCACACTCGCACACTCCCTCCCCCCGCAGTCTGCCATGTATCACACTCACACACTCCCTCCCCCCGAGGCCTGCTCTGTATCACACTCACACACTCCCTCCCCCCGAGGCCTGATCTGTATCACACTCACACACTCCCTCCCCCCGAGGCCTGCTCTGTATCTCACTCACACACTCCCTCCTCCCGAGGCCTGCCCTGTATCACACACACTCCCTCCCCCCGCAGCCTGCCCTGTATCACACTCACACACTCCCTCCCCCCGCGGCCTGCCCTGTATCACACTCACACACTCCCTCCCCCCGCAGCCTTCCCTGTATCACACTCACACACTCCCTCCCCCGGCAGCCTGCCCTGTATCACACTCACACACTCCCTCCCCCCGCGGCCTGCCCTGTATCACACTCACACACTCCCTCCCCCCGCAGCCTTCCCTGTATCACACTCACACACTCCCTCCCCCGGCAGCCTGCCCTGTATCAAACTCACACACTCCCTCTCCCCGCAGCCTGCCCTGTATCACACTCACACACTCCCTCACCCGGCAGCCTGCCCTGTATCACACTCACACACTCCCTCCCCCCGCAGCCTGCCCTGTATCACACTCACACACTCCCTCATCCGGCAGACTGCCCTGTATCACACTCACACACTCCCTCCCCCCGCAGCCTGCCCTGTATCACACTCACACACTCCCTCACCCGGCAGCCTGCCCTGTATCACACTCACACACTCCCTCCCCCCGCACTGTATCACTCTCACACACTTCCTCACTCATGCTCTATATTAAACTCTATCCCCTGCAGAAGCTCATATGCAAGACACACACACTATAGAAGTTAACATGGAAGTAACACACACACACACACACACACACACACACACACACACACACACACACACACACACAAAAAGAGGCTCACACAGATACACAAGTCACATACAATTCCTTCCACTCACTCTTTACCTTACACTACAGCAGAGACCAATGCAGTGTCAATGGCTGGGTCAGACCTGGATGTTGTGCACCGTGTTCAGCAGGCAGATCTCCTCTTCTCCAGCCATGTGCAGCAGCAAGCCCTGGCAGCCTGAGTCCCGCATAGCTCCGCCCCCTGGGTCCCATGTAGCCCGCCCCCTGCCGAGTTCCTTTATTCCCTGTGAGTACCCGCTGGCCGCTAGCATTTGGAGCCACTCGGTCGGCACTATGAGTCAATGTACTACTAGTACCAGCTACAGGGGCGGTGCTTCACACTGTCACTGGCAAGCTGCTGTAGCAGGGAAATTTATTTCCTTGCTGCAGCAGCAGCAGCAATGCAGATGCAGTGGGCCTATTGTGATGGGGGGCCTGGAGCTGCAGCTCCACCCGCCCCATTGTTAATCCGGCCCTGCCCGTCCCAAGTGCGGACATATTTCTGCAAGGCTTGTATATAGTTGTTGCTTACATAAGGCTTATGTTACAGTTAAGATCAGTCGTTGGCTGATGCTGTTTTGTTCATACTGTTAACTGGTTGCGTATATTCCAGGTTATACGGTGTGGATGGTGTGGGCTGGTATGAATCTTGCCCTTAGATTAACTAAAATCCTTTCCTCGTACTGTCCGTCTCCTCTGGGCACAGTTTCTCTAACTGAGGTCTGGAGGAGGGGCATAGAGGGAGGAGCCAGTGCACACCCATCTAAAGTTCTTTATAGTGCCCATGTCTCCTGCGGAGCCAGTCTATACTCCATGGTCCTTACGGAGTCCCCAGCATCCTCTACGGACTAGGAGAAAAAGATTTACCGATAGGTTTAAAATCTTATATTTTCTTGCAACTGTAATTGTGCTTCTAAAACACAAAATGTGCAAAAGCTGGTTTGTAGTAAAGTCATTATGTTTCTAATATATGATTTGCTTTTTAAAAGGTAATCTGCCAATATTACTTCAGTTTAATGTATAGTGAAACTTATTTGCCAATATAGGTCACTACTGCAGTGTATTGTGTTGTAATAAAAAAATAAAAAGTTAAAGTTTGAACAAAAAAGCTAATGAAATGTAATCAGATGTCACTACACAGGCTTATCTGTCATTTATCGGACATCACACTACACGACTCCCTTCTCAGGCTCACTAATCGCAGTTTAAGAAAGTCTCAAGTCTCAAGTTTAACTGATAATTTATGCTATATTTTGATAACTTGAAATGGAGGCTATTGCTGACTAGTCTTCAGTTGTGCCTTATAATAAGCGCGATTTCTGTTTTCTAAAATACAGGTTGAGTATCCCATATCCAAATATTCCGAAATACGGAATATTCCGAAATACGGACTTTTTTGAGTGAGATTGAGATAGTGAAACCTTTGTTTTCTGATGGCTAAATGTACACAAACTTTGTTTAATACACAAAGTTATTAAAAATATTGTATTAAATGATCTTCAGGCTGTGTGTATAAGGTGTATATGACACATAAATGAATTGTGTGAATGTATACACACTTTGTTTAATGCACAAAGTTATAAAAAATATTAGCTAAAATGACCTTCAGGCTGTGTGTATAAGGTGTATATGTAACATAAATTCTGTGGTTAGACTTAGGTCCCATCACCATGATATCTCATTATGGTATGCAATTATTCCAAAATACGGAAAAATCCCATATCCAAAATACCTCTGGTCCCAAGCATTTTGGATAAGGGAGACTCAACCTGTACTGCAATTGTGTTTATATGCAAAGCATCAACTATTGCAATATAAGCGCGGGTTGGCAGCAGAAGCTTATGTGTTCCCAGTTACGTCAAGCATATGCCATATACACTTAAGTCTTTGTTTATAATCAGCTAGTTAAAAGCCCGTCAAAATGATTGACACCAGGGCCAGATTATAGGGGGGAGGTGCAGTCACTAATTACACAGCGGCTGCCAGATTTCTGGAAGTCCTGTTGCTGGGATCTGGGGTTCTGTCTTGCTGAGTGTGTGTGAGTATGTGTGTAGCGTTAACCTTTTCTAAATATAGATGCTGTATATCTGTAATGGGCAGGCTATAATGATGCTGCACTATATACACCAGTACTGGCATGTGTAAGCTCACTAGTCCCCGCACCTCTCCCAGCCAGTCTGGGGGTTAAGGATACCAGTAGCCACCAGCAGCTGGCCGGAGGGTCTGCACATGGCCTGGGCGGGGTGTGAACAAGGGCGTGCTCAGGACCTTAGCCCACCGCTGGCGCGCAGTATATATAAAACAGCAGTGATGTCACAGTGTACTGTTTAGCTGCCTGCCGCTGAATGCATTGTGAGGTTACAGAGGTACAGTCTGGCTGCCTGCAGCTGAATGCAATGTTATGTCACAGTGGTACTGTCTAACTATCTGCAGCTGAATGCATTGTGATGTCACAGTGGTACAGATGAAGTCACAGAGGTAGTATCTAGGTTTCTGCATCTGTATGAATTGTTAAGTTAGAGAGGTACTCCGCGTCGGATTGGGATGTAAAACCAGCCAGGAAATTTATGAAAGCAGCCCTCTGATGAGAGGGTGGGGTCTGTTGAGGGGGGTGGAATCCCTACTCATAGGGCTTGATTGTATGCAATTGGGCCTCTGTGCGTCTTTTGCTGCAGTTGTGTCTGAGACCAAGGGCAGATTGGGAACTAAAAGTGGCCCTGTAAATTTCTCTGACGTCCTAGTGGATGCTGGGGACTCCGTAAGGACCATGGGGAATAGACGGGCTCCGCAGGATTCTGGGCACTCTAAAGAAAGATTCAGGACTATCTGGTGTGCACTGGCTCCTCCCCCTATGACCCTCCTCCAAGCCTCAGTTAGATTTCTGTGCCCGGCCGAGCTGGATGCACAGTAGGGGCTCTCCTGAGCTCCTAGAAAGAAAGTATAGTTTAGGTTTTTTATTTTACAGTGAGACCTGCTGGCAACAGGCTCACTGCAGCGAGGGACTAAGGGGAGAAGAAGCGAACCTACCTAACTGGTGGTAGCTTGGGCTTCTTAGGCTACTGGACACCATTAGCTCCAGAGGGATCGAACACAGGACCCGACCTCGTCGTCCGTTCCCGGAGCCGCGCCGCCGTCCCCCTTACAGAGCCAGAAGCAAGAAGGTCCGGAAAATCGGGGGCTGAAGACTTCTGTCTTCCTCCAAGGTAGCGCACAGCACTGCAGCTGTGCGCCATTGCTCCTCATGCACACCACACACTTCGGTCACTGATGGGTGCAGGGCGCTGGGGGGGGGTGCCCTGAGCAGCAATAATATACACCTTGGCTGGCAAACTAACACCATATATAGCCCCAGGGGCTATATAGGTGTAAATTAACCCCTGCCAGACGTTTTAAAATAGCGGGAGAAAGCCCACCAAAAAAGGGGCGGAGCCTTCTCCCTCAGCACACTGGCGCCATTTTCCCTCACAGCTTCGCTGGAAGGATCGCTCCCTGGCTCTCCCCTGCAGTCCTGCACTACAGATAGGGTAAAAAAGAGAGGGGGGGCACAATTTAGGCACAGTATACGATATATATGCAGCTATAAGGGAAAACACTTTTATAAGGTGATATCCCTGTGATATATAGCGCTCTGGTGTGTGCTGGCATACTCTCCCTCTGTCTCCCCAAAGGGCTTTGTGGGGTCCTGTCCTCTGTCAGAGCATTCCCTGTGTGTGTGCTGTGTGTCGGTACTGCTGTGTCGACATGTATGATGAGGATAATGATGTGGAGGCGGAGCAAATGCCTGTGAATGTGATGTCACCCCCTGCGGGGTCGACACCTGTGTGGATGGACTTATGGAAGGAATTACGTGACAGTGTCAGCTCCTTACATAAAAGGTTTGACGACATAGGACAGCCGGCTTCTCAGCTTGTGCCTGTTTAAGCGTCTCAAATATCATCAGGGGCTGTAAAACGCCCGCTACCTCAGATGACAGATACAGATGTCGACACGGATACCGACTCCAGTGTCGACGACGATGAGACTAGTGTACCCTCCAATAGGTCCACCCGTTACATGATTGAGGCAATGAAAAATGTATTACACATTTCTGATAATACCCCAGGTACCACAAAAAAGGGTATTATGTTTGGTGAGAAAAAACTACCAGTAGTTTTTCCTGCATCTGAGGAATTAAATGAGGTGTGTGAGGAAGCGTGGTCTTCCCCAGATAAGAAATTAATAGTTTCTAAACGGTTATTGGCAGCGTACCCTTTCCCGCCAGAGGATAGGTCACGTTGGGAAACAACCCCTAGGGTAGATAAAGCGCTGACACGCTTATCAAAAAAGGTGGCACTACCGTCTCCGGATACGGCCGCCCTAAAGGAACCTGCTGATAGAAAGCAGGAACATACCCTTAAAGCTATATACACACACACCGGCATTATATTGAGACCCGCTATTGCATCGGCTTGGATGTGCAGTGCTGCAGCTGCGTGGTCAGATTCCCTGTCGGATAACATTGATACCATGGATAGGGACAATATTTTGCTGACGATAGAGCATATAAAAGACGCCGTCTTATACATGCGTGATGCACAGAGGGATATTTGCCGGCTGGCATCAAAAATAAGCGCTATGTCCATTGCCGCCAGAAGGGGGTTATGGACTCGGCAATGGTCAGTCGATGCCGACTCGAAGCGGCACATGGAAGTTTTACCCTATAAAGGGATGGAACTTTTTGGGGATGGTCTGTCAGACCTCGTTTCCACAGCTACTGCTGGGAAATCAACCTTTTTTGCCACAGGCTACCCCACAGCAAAAGAAAGCACCGTATTATCAGGTACAGTCCTTTCGGCCCCAGAAAAATAAGAGGGCTAGAGTCTCATCCTTTCTGCCGAGGGGCAGAGGTAGGGGGAAAAAGCTGCAGCACACAGCTAGTTCCCAAGAGCAGAAGTCCTCCCCTGCGTCCGGTAAGTCCACAGCATGACGCTGGGGCTGCTCAGGCGGACCCGGGTACGGTGGGGGCCCGTCTCAGGAATTTCAGCACACAGTGGGCTCTCTCACAGGTGGATCCCTGGGTCCTTCAAGTAGTGTCTCAGGGGTACAGGCTGGAATTCGAGACGTCTCCCCCCTGCCGTTTCCTAAAATCTGCCTTACCGGCAACTCCCTCTGCCAGGGAGGCAGTGTTGGTGGCTATTCAAAAACTATATTCACAGCAAGTGATTGTCAAGGTACCCCTCCTTCAACAGGGAAAGGGTTACTATTCCACAATGTTTGTGGTACCGAAACCGGACGGTTCGGTGAGACCCATCTTAAATTTAAAAGCCTTGAACACTTATATCAAAAGGTTCAAGTTCAAGATGGAATCGCTCAGGGCGGTTATTGCGAGCCTGGACGAGGGGGATTACATGGTCTCCCTGGACATCAAGGATGCGTACCTGCATGTCCCTATTTACCCTCCGCACCAGGAGTACCTCAGAATTGTGGTACAGGACTGTCACTATCAGTTCCAGACGCTGCCGTTTGGGTTATCCACGGCACCGAGGGTCTTTACCAAGGTAATGGCCGAAATGATGATACTCCTTCGCAAGAAGGGAGTTTTAATTATCCCATACTTGGACGATCTCCTGATAAAGGCGAGGTCCAGAGAACAGTTGGTAGTGGGGGTAGCACTTTCTCGGGAAGTGCTACAACAGCACGGCTGGATTCTCAATATTCCAAAGTCACAGCTGGTCCAGACGACACTTCTTCTGTTCCTGGGAATGATTTTGGACACAGACCAGAAAAGAGTGTTTCTTCCAGTGGAAAAAGCAGAGGAGTTGTCATCTCTAGTCAGAGACATCCTAAAACCAGGACAGGTGTCGGTACATCAATGCACACGAGTCCTGGGAAAAATGGTAGCTTCGTACGAAGCAATCCCATTCGGAAGGTTCCACGCAAGGACGTTCCAGTGGGACCTGTTGGACAAATGGTCCGGGTCCCATCTCCAGATGCAACAGCGGATAACCCTGTCTGCAAGGACCAGGGTGTCGCTGCTGTGGTGGCTGCAGAGGGCTCATCTACTAGAGGGCCGCAGATTCGGAATACAGGACTGGGTCCTGGTGACCACGGATGCCAGCCTTCAGGGCTGGGGTGCAGTCACACAGGGAAGAAATTTCCAAGGACTGTGGTCAAATCGGGAGATTTCGCTTCACATAAATATTCTGGAGCTAAGGGCCATTTACAATGCCCTAAGCCAAGCAAGGCCCCTGCTTCAGAACCAGCCGGTACTGATCCAATCAGACAACATCACGGCGGTCGCCCATGTAAATAGACAGGGCGGCACAAGAAACAGGATGGCGATGGCAGAAGCCACAAGGATTCTCTGATGGGCAGAGAATCATGTGTTGGCACTGACAGCAGTGTTCATTCCGGGAGTGGACAACTGGGAAGCAGACTTCCTCAGCAGGCACGACCTCCACCCGGGAGAATGGGGACTTCATCCAGAAGTCTTCTAAATGCTGGTAGACCGTTGGGAAAGACCACAGGTGGACATGATGGCGTCCCGCCTCAACAAAAAGTTGAAAAGATATTGCGCCAGGTCAAGGGACCCTCAGGCGATCGCTGTGGACGCTCTAGTGACACCGTGGGTGTACCAGTCGGTTTATGTGTTTCCTCCTCTGCCTCTCATTCCCAAGGTACTGAGAATAATAAGAAAGCGAGGAGTGAAAACTATACTCGTGGTTCCGGATTGGCCAAGAAGAGCTTGGTACCCGGAACTTCAAGAGATGCTTGCAGAGGACCCTTGGCCTCTGCCGCTCAGACAAGACCTGCTGCAGCAGGGACCCTGTCTGTTCCAAGACTTACCGCGGCTACGTTTGATGGCATGGCGGTTGAACACCGGATCCTAAAGGAAAAGGGCATTCCTGAGGAAGTCATCCCTACCCTGAGCAAAGCCAGGAAGGATGTCACCGCAAAACATTATCACCGCATTTGGCGAAAATATGTTGCGTGGTGTGAGGCCAAGTGTCAAGATCCGGGTATCTGGACGCCATTACTTACCCTTCAGATGCCTCCTAAGGCTGGCTCAGCGTTCCAGGACCGGATCCCGCTGTTCCTGAGTTTCCACATGCAGAATGTCAGAGTGGTGATTTCATCAGCCGCGGCCTCCGCTGTGCCCGCGTGGTTAAATGTGCGCTTGTCAGTCTGGCGTCTCCTGTCTCCTGTGGCCGGCGTCGCCATTACTGTTTCAATTCTCACATGGATTACAAACCAAACTTCCCTCCAAGTGTCTGCATGGGCGCAGCCATCTTGGATTTTGTCATCTGAGCATTTCCACCAATCTGCTGTCTGTATTGTTGATTTGCATAATTGCCTAGCCAACCCCTTCCTTGCTGCAGGTATAAGTAAGCTGTGCCTGAGCAAGGAAGGCGTCAGTGCTTTGGTTGTCTAACCTAGTTCCAGTTTGTCTCTCTCCTGTGGTTGTCTTCCAGGTTCCAGCTCCTGTCTCCAGACTTCTGCTATAGAGACCCGCACCAGCATTCCATCTGCGGTGTAGCCTGACTCTCCGATCCATTCTGGACTCGCCTGTTTCCAGTTACATCAATCACCTGCTTCCAGCCCAGCTTCCAGCAGTGTACAGCTTCTCTTAAAGGGCCGGTGTCCTTTCTGCAGTTTACCACTCTCCACCGGTATTATTATTTCACCGCTCTCAAACTTCATCAATCACCTGCTTCCAGCCCAGCTTCCAGCAGTGTACAGCTTCTCTTAAAGGGCCGGTGTCCTTTCTGCAGTTTACCACTCTCCACCGGTATTATTATTTCACCGCTCTCAAACTCCAAACTTCATTATTATTTCATCGTTCTCAAATTCGTTTATTATTTAACTGGTTCCAGCCAGTATCCACTCCGTACCAACAACAGTCTGGTTCCAGCCAGTATCCACAGCAGCCGTTTTATCATCAGCAACCCAGCCTTTCCTGGAACACCAGCTGGTACGATCCTGGGTTCTCTCCATTGCTACAGTCAGGCCTGGTAAGGACTTTCCAACTAGAAGATTATTAGAACTGTCTCACTCTACCAGTGCCTGTGGCCCTTGCCACCCTGTAGTACCCAGGAATTGTATTTATCCTCTGTTGACTTTTATGTTTCCTTTACTGCTGCTGTGTTACGGAGTTTGTCATAATAAACATCATTGACTTTTATCCTGGTTGTCGTGGTCACGCCTTCGGGCAGTTATTCTACATGTTACTTACATGTCTAGGGGTCTGATACAACCTCCCAGGTTCCGTTACATCTCAGCCCCTACAACTGAGGCTGCCTCCCGTCAGCTCAGGCCCTCAGTTGTGACAGTAAGCACTGACCTAATGAATCCAGCCGGAGACCAGGATCAAGCGGCCAGGCCAATGCAAGAACTGGCAGCCCGACTTGAACATCAGGAGGCTGTACAGGGCCACATCATCCGCTGTCTCCAGGATCTCTCTACACGTCTGGATGGGATTCAAACGACCCTCCGTGGACCTGGCACGTCCGGTGCGTCCACTACAGTGACACCAGCTGTAACCCCACCCACCTTACCCATTTCCAGTCCACATCTTCATCTTCCAACGCCAGCAAAATTTGATGGATCTCCAAGGTTCTGCAGGGGATTTCTCAATCAATGTGAAATCCACTTTGAGCTTCTACCTGGCAATTTCTTCAGTGACCGTACCAAAATTGCCTATATCATCTCCCTTCTCAGTTGCTCAGCCCTTGACTGGGCATCACCTTTATGGGAGAAGTTTGATCCCCTGCTATCCTCCTATACTGACTTTGTAGCTACATTCAGGCGCATCTTCGACGAGCCAGGCCGGATAACATCTGCTTCATCTGAGATTCTCCGTTTACGCCAGGGAACACGTACTGTGGGACAGTATCTTATACAGTTTAAAATCCTGGCATCCGAACTGGCATGGAACGACGAGGCCCTGTATGCTGCATTCTGGCATGGCTTATCAGAACGCATCAAGGATGAGTTAGCTACCAGAGACTTGCCCTCTAAGTTGGATGAGCTAATTTCTCTTTGCACGAAGGTTGATCTACGTTTCAGAGAGAGAGCAACTGAGCGAGGAAGATCATCTACTCCTAAATCTTCTGCTCCTCCTCCTCGTCAACCATCTCCAACCAAGGATGAGCCTATACAAATTAGTCGTTCCCGTCTATCTCCCGCTGAGCGCCGAAGACGTCTCTCTGAGTCTCTCTGTCTCTACTGTGCAGCTCCGTCGCACACTATCAATGCCTGTCCCAAACGTCCGGGAAACTCCAGATCCTAGCTCGCCAAGGAGAGGGCCGGCTAGGAGTAATGATCTCCTCTCCATCTCCTCATGACTGTAACCTCCCAGTGTCGCTCCAAATTGCTCAACGTTACAGGAACGTCATTGCCCTCCTTGATTCCGGAGCAGCTGGGAATTTCATAACCGAAGCTTATGTTAAACGGTGGTCCCTACCCACCGAGAGACTGTCCTCGTCCATCTCTTTGACTGCCGTGGATGGCAGCAAGATTTTTGACGCAGTCATTTCCTTAAGGACTCTTCCAGTTCGTCTGAGAGTGGGAGTTCTTCATTCTGAGTATATTTCTTTTTTAGTGATTCCAAGAGCCACACATCCAGTGGTTTTAGGCCTTCCATGGCTCCGTCTCCACAACCCATCAATTGACTGGACGACTACGCAAATACTGGCATGGGGTCCCTCCTGTGCTGAGACTTGTTTAGCCAAAGTTCTTCCTGTTTGTTCTTCCTTCCCCAGGTCATCTGATGTTCCGCCTCCTCCATATCAAGACTTCACGGACGTGTTCAGTAAAGCCTCTGCTGATATCCTTCCTCCTCATAGAGAATGGGACTGCCCAATCGACCTCATTCCAGGGAAGGTTCCACCGCGAGGTCGAACTTATCCGTTGTCTCTGCCTGAGACACACTCCATGGAAGAGTACATCAAAGAGAACCTGGCGAAGGGTTTCATCCGACCATCTTCTTCTCCAGCCGGCGCAGGCTTCTTCTTCGTTAAGAAGAAAGACGGTGGTCTGCGTCCGTGCATCGACTACAGAGGTCTGAACGACATTACCGTCAAGAACCGATACCCTTTACCCCTGATTACCGAGCTCTTTGATAGAGTTAGTGGTGCAACTATTTTCACAAAGCTGGACTTGAGGGGTGCCTACAATCTCATCCGAATCCGTGAGGGTGACGAGTGGAAGACCGCCTTTAACACCCGTGACGGACATTATGAGTACCTCGTCATGCCCTTCGGATTGAGCAACGCTCCAGCAGTCTTCCAGCACTTCGTGAATGAGATTTTCAGGGACATCTTGTACCGCCATGTCGTGGTTTATCTAGACGACATCCTCATCTTTGCTAATAATCTCGAAGATCATCGTTTCTGGGTAAAAGAGGTTCTTTCCCGTCTCCGTGTCAATCACCTCTATTGTAAATTGGAGAAGTGTGTGTTTGAAGTTAAAACCATTCCGTTTCTAGGTTACATTGTGTCCGGTTCCGGACTAGAGATGGATCCTGAGGAACTCCAAGCAATCCAGAATTGGCCTATACCCTTAAGCCTCAAAGGGGTCCAGAGGTTCTTAGGGTTCGCCAATTATTATAGAAAATTTATACGAGACTTTTCCACCATTGTGGCGCCTATCACTGCATTAACCAAGAAAGGTGCTAATCCGTCCAAGTGGTCCGAGGAAGCTACACAGGCCTTTCACCTTCTGAAGCAACGGTTCATCTCTGCACCAGTTCTGAAACAGCCCGACACCGACTCTCCTTTTATCTTAGAGGTAGATGCCTCCTCCGTTGGAGTAGGAGCAGTGTTATCCCAGAGGGCCAAAGATGGACATCTACATCCTTGCAGTTTCTTCTCCCGGAAGTTCTCCCCAGCTGAGCGCAACTATGCCATTGGCGATCAGGAGTTGCTAGCCATCAAGCTCGCTCTGGAGGAGTGGAGATACCTGTTGGAGGGAGCTTCCCACTCAATCACCATACTTACTGACCACAAAAATCTTTTATATCTCAAAGGCGCACAATGTCTGAATCCTCGTCAGGCCAGATGGGCACTTTTCTTCTCTAGGTTTGACTTTAAACTCCAGTTCTGTCCGGGTTCTCAGAATCGTAAGGCCGATGCCCTTTCCCGCTCATGGGAGCAAGAAAATGAGTCCGAGTCTGCAGACAAGCATCCTATTATTAATCCGTTGGCATTCTCCACGGTAGGGATGGACTCTACGCCTCCACCAGGGAAAAGTTTTGTTAAGCCAGTTCTAAGGAAGAAGCTCATGCATTGGGCCCATGCTTCCCGTTTTGCTGGACATACAGGCATTCAGAAAACCCTTGAATTTATTTCTAGGTCCTACTGGTGGCCAACTCTAAAGAAGGACGTTATGGAATTTATTGCCTCCTGCCCAAAGTGTGCCCAACACAAAGTCTCCCGCCAGTCGCCTGCGGGGCAACTGGTTCCATTATCTGTTCCCCGTCGACCTTGGACCCATTTGTCGATGGACTTTGTTTCCGATCTACCTATCTGCAACAAGTTTAATACCATCTGGGTGGTAGATGACCGGTTCACCAAGATGGCACATTTCATCCCTCGGTCTTCCGTCAGCTTCCAAGTTGGCTCAAGTGTTTATACAAGAGATCTTCCGACTTCACGGTCTTCCTGAAGAGATCATCTCGGATCGTGGAGTACAATTTGTAGCCAAATTTTGGCGAAGTTTGTGTCAAGCCCTCCAAGTCAAGTTAAAGTTTTCCACGGCTTACCATCCTCAGACCAATGGTCAAACCGAGAGGGTGAATCAGGACTTGGAGGCCTTCCTCCGTATATATGTGTCTTCCTCTCAAGATGACTGGGTTCAACTCCTTCCTTGGGCCGAGTTCAGCCACAACAATCAATACCATTCCTCATTTTCTTCTACACCATTCTTCATTAATTATGGATTCCACCCTAAAGTCCCAGAATTCCAACCGCTTCCCGCAACTTCTGTTCCAGCAGTGGATGTCACCTTGCGTCAGTTTTCAAATAACTGGAGGAACGTCCGCGCAGCCCTGCTTAAAGCCTCATTCAGGTATAAGAAGTTTGCCGATAGAAAGCGTAGAGCGGTTCCTGCCCTCAAGGTGGGTGATCGTGTGTGGCTGTCCACGAAGAATTTGAGGTTGAGAGTTCCCAGCATGAAATTTGCACCTCGCTACATCGGACCCTTCAAGATTGAACAAGTCATCAATCCTGTTGCCTACAGGTTACAGTTACCATCCTTCTTGAAAATACCCAGGACATTTCATGTTTCTTTGTTGAAACCGCTGATCCTGAATCGGTTTCATTCCGCACTTCCTCCAGCTCCCAAAGTTCAGACTCAACGGGGAGTCGAGTACGAGGTGGCCAAGATTTTGGACTCACGTTTCCGTTACGGTCAGTTACAATACCTCATTGACTGGAAGGGCTATGGTCCTGAAGAACGCTCTTGGACCAATGCCTCAGACGTCCATGCTCCTGCCTTGGTCCGAAATTTCCACGCAAAGTTTCCTTTAAAGCCTAAGAAGTGTCCTGGGGCCACTCCTAAAGGGGGGGGGGGTGCTGTCACGATCCGGGTATCTGGACGCCATTACTTACCCTTCAGATGCCTCCTAAGGCTGGCTCAGCGTTCCAGGACCGGATTCCGCTGTTCCTGATTTTCCACATGCAGAATGTCAGAGTGGTGATTTCATCCGCCGCGGCCTCCGCTGTGCCCGCGTGGTTAAATGTGCGCTTGTCAGTCTGGCGTCTCCTGTGGCCGGCGTCGCCATTACTGTTTCAATTCTCACATGGATTACAAACCAAACTTCCCTCCAAGTGTCTGCATGGGCGCAGCCATCTTGGATTTTGTCATCTGAGCATTTCCACCAATCTGCTGTCTGTATTGTTGATTTGCATAATTGCCTAGCCAACCCCTTCCTTGCTGCAGGTATAAGTAAGCTGTGCCTGAGCAAGGAAGGCGTCAGTGCTTTGGTTGTCTAACCTAGTTCCAGTTTGTCTCTCTCCTGTGGTTGTCTTCCAGGTTCCAGCTCCTGTCTCCAGACTTCTGCTATAGAGACCCGCACCAGCATTCCATCTGCGGTGTAGCCTGACTCTCCGATCCATTCTGGACTCACCTGTTTCCAGTTACATCAATCACCTGCTTCCAGCCCAGCTTCCAGCAGTGTACAGCTTCTCTTAAAGGGCCGGTGTCCTTTCTGCAGTTTACCACTCTCCACCGGTATTATTATTTCACCACTCTCAAACTCCAAACTTCATCAATCACCTGCTTCCAGCCCAGCTTCCAGCAGTGTACAGCTTCTCTTAAAGGGCCGGTGTCCTTTCTGCAGTTTACCACTCTCCACCGGTATTATTATTTCACCGCTCTCAAACTCCAAACTTCATTATTATTTCATCGTTCTCAAGTTCGTTTATTATTTAACTGGTTCCAGCCAGTATCCACTCCGTACCAACAACAGTCTGGTTCCAGCCAGTATCCACAGCAGCCGTTTTATCATCAGCAACCCAGCCTTTCCTGGAACACCAGCTGGTACGATCCTGGGTTCTCTCCATTGCTACAGTCAGGCCTGGTAAGGACTTTCCAACTAGAAGATTATTAGAACTGTCTCACTCTACCAGTGCCTGTGGCCCTTGCCACCCTGTAGTACCCAGGAATTGTATTTATCCTCTGTTGACTTTTATGTTTCCTTTACTGCTGCTGTGTTACGGAGTTTGTCATAATAAACATCATTGACTTTTATCCTGGTTGTCGTGGTCACGCCTTCGGGCAGTTATTCTACATGTTACTTACATGTCTAGGGGTCTGATACAACCTCCCAGGTTCCGTTACATCTCAGCCCCTACAACTGAGGCTGCCTCCCGTCAGCTCAGGCCCTCAGTTGTGACACCAAGAAGGCCCCGACGGAGGAATTTCAGCTGGGTCGATTCCTGCATTTCCTGTAAGCAGGGGTGACGTTGGGCCTCAAATTGGGGTCCATTAAGGTCCAGATTTCGGCTCTGTCGATTTTCTTCCAAAAAGAACTGGCTTCACTGCCTGAAGTTCAGACGTTTGTCAAAGGAGTTCTGCATATTCAGCCTCCTTTTGTGGCCCCAGTGGCACCTTGGGATCTCAATGTGGTTTTGGAATTCCTGAAATCACATTGGTTCGAGCCACTTAAGACTGTGGATTTGAAATATCTCACGTGGAAAGTGGTCATGTTGTTGGCCCTGGCTTCGGCCAGGCGAGTATCAGAATTGGCGGCTTTGTCTTGTAAAAGTCCTTATCTGATTTTCCATATGGATAGGGCAGAGTTGAGGACTCGTCCTCAGTTTCTCCCGAAGGTGGTCTCAGCTTTTCACTTCAATAGGTTGTATTGTGGTGCCTGCGGCTACTAGGGACTTGGAGGATTCCAAGTTACTGGACGTAGTCAGGGCCCTGAAAATGTATGTTTCCAGGACGGCTGGAGTCAGGAAGACTGACTCGCTATTTATCCTGTATGCACCCAACAAGCTGGGGGCTCCTGCTTCTAAGCAGTCTATCGCGCGCTGGATTTGTAGCACTATTCAGCTGGCGCATTCTGCGGTGGGATTACCGCAGCCTAAATCAGTGAAAGCCCATTCCACAAGGAAGGTGGGCTCATCTTGGGCGGCTGCCCGAGGGGTCTCGGCTTTACAACTTTGCCGAGCTACTACTTGGTCAGGGGCAAACACGTTTGCAAAATTCTACAAATTTGATACCCTGGCTGAGGAGGACCTGGAGTTCTCTCATTCGGTGCTGCAGAGTCATCCGCACTCTCCCGCCCGTTTGGGAGCTTTGGTATAATCCCCATGGTCCTTACGGAGTCCCCAGCATCCACTAGGACGTCGGAGAAAATAATTATTTACTCACCGGTAATTCTATTTCTCGTAGTCCGTAGTGGATGCTGGGCGCCCATCCCAAGTGCGGATTGTCTGCAATACTTGTAAATAGTTATTGTTACTATAATCGGGTTGTTATTGCGAGCCATCTGTTCAGAGGCTCCATTGTTATCATACTGTTAACCGGGGTTCCTATCACGAGTTATATGGTGTGATTGGTGTGGCTGGTATGAGTCTTACCCGGGATTCAAAAATCCTTCCTTATTGTGTCAGCTCTTCCGGGCACAGTTCCTAACTGAGGCTTGGAGGAGGGTCATAGGGGGAGGAGCCAGTGCACACCAGATAGTCCTGAATCTTTCTTTAGAGTGCCCAGTCTCCTGCGGAGCCCGTCTATTCCCCATGGTCCTTTCGGAGTCCCCAGCATCCACTACGGACTACGAGAAATAGAATTACCGGTGAGTAAATTCTTATTTTTTGTGGAAGTGGCCTGACATGGGCAGCACTGGAGGTTTAACATATTGGGGGTAATTCTGAGTTGATCGCAGCAGCAAATTTGTTAGCAGTTGGGCAAAACCATGTGCACTACAGGGGAGGCAGATATAACATGTGCAGAGAGAGTTAGAGTTAGGTGGGTTATATTGTTTCTGTGCAGGGTAAATACTGGCTGCTTTATTTTTACACTGCAATTTAGATTTCAGTTTGAATACACCCCACCCATATATAACTCGCTCTGCACATGTTATATCTATCCCCCCCTGCAATGCACATGGTTTTGCCCAGCTGCTAACAAATTTGTTGCTGCGATCAACTCAGAATTAGGCCCATTGTGTAGCCATGGCGGCATCAATGGATGGCAGAGTTGAGGTATTGCAGAGATGAAATAACAGAATGAATGGGGACAATGCAGTGTACTGAGTTCGGTGTGCTGCCTGTTGTGTGTGTGTGGGGGGGTCACATGACAACACACAAAACAGGCCCCACAAACATGTCAGCCTACCAGGAATCTTCCCGGTGAGCCCTTTGGCCAATCCACCCCTGTGTGTGTGTTTGTGTCCTTGTGTCTGTGTCCCAGGGATACGTCAAGCACCCTCCAGTGGCCGGCGGCATCACCACAGAGGTAATTATTTTGAAAAAAATGTGCATCTCTCTCTTCACTGTCCCTATCTGCCCTACCCCCACTCTATCTCTCCCCACCCACCTCTCTCTGTATGCAGCAAGTGTGAAACAGTTCTCAGTATTATTAATATTAGCAGCAGCAGGTTAGGAGACTGTAACATCTCCCTGCAGTATCACTTTCACTTTTATCTTGTGTTGGCCTCTAGTGGCTGCTGGCGCACATAACTGGGGTGGGGAGCAGCCTTAGCCTTTTATTATATAGGATTGTTTTGTTTGTCCGAAAAGCATTCACTACTAGGAATAAATAAAACTTAAAATACTTATTTAATAAATCAGAAACAACATCCCACCTCAAATATTATACAAGAAACCCCCCCCCCCCCCCCCCAAAAAAAAATAAAAAAAATCATTTGCTTTCACACACAAACATAAGTATAATACTGTATATGCCTAAGCAACAAAGACTGGACTAGTCATTGTCAGCAGTGCATAGTGCATTTGCAAACAAACAGTCAATCACAAGTGTACTCCCTAGTGAGTGCTGACAACAGTCATCCGCATCATCCTTTATTTGCTCCTGACCTTGATCACATGCAGATAATATGTATTTATGCATCTGTGTGTCTGTCTGCATGTTTTCATTGTTGCATGCACATGTCCTAACTTCACCTTTTTTTGCACAGGTCCGAGCAACTCGGATCCTCCCGCCTTGCTCGGTTAACCCGAGCGCGCCCGAACGTCATCATCCCGCGGTCGGATTCTCGCGAGATTCGTATTCTATATAAGGAGCCGCGTGTCGCCGCCATTTTTCACTCGTGCATTGGAGATGATCGTGAGAGGACGTGGCTGGCGTCCTCTCAGTTTCTATGTTCAGTGGGCTGCAAATATCTGTGCTCAGTGTGCTGCAAGTACAAATATCTACGTTCTCTGAGCACAGATATGGAGCGTATATGGATAGTATACTTGACTACACAGATATGGAGCGTTTTTCAGGCAGTGTGCTGCAAATATCTGTGCTCAGTGTGCTAATTGCTTTATTGTGGGGACTGGGGACCAGCAGTCTTATATAGTAGGAGGACAGTGCAGAGTTTTGCTGACCAGTGACCACCAGTATTATACGTTCTCTGCCTGAAAAACGCTCCATATCTGTGTAGTCAAGTATACTATCCATCATACCTGTGATGCATTTCAGTTTTGCACAGTTTGCTGACCACCAGTATATAATATAATAGCAGTACGGTACAGAAGGCCACTGCTCTACCTACTTCTGTGTCGTCAAGTATACTATCCATCCATACCTGTGGTGCATTTCAGTTTTGCACAGTTTGCTGACCACCAGTATATAATATATAGCAGTACGGTACAGAAAGCCACTGCTCTACCTACCTCTGTGTCGTCAAGTATACTATCCATCCATACCTGTGGTGCATTTCAGTTTTGCACAGTTTGCTGACCACCAGTTTATAATATATAGCAGTACGGTACAGAAGGCCACTGCTTTACTTACCTCTGTGTCGTCAAGTATACTATCCATCCATACCTGTGGTGCATTTCAGTTGTGCGCAGTATATATAGTAGTAGGCCATTGCTATTGATATATTACTGGCATATAATTCCACACATTAAAAAATGGAGAACAAAAATGTGGAGGGTAAAATAGGGAAAGATCAAGATCCACTTCCACCTTGTGCTGAAGCTGCTGCCACTAGTCATGGCCGAGACGATGAAATGCCATCAACG
Source organism: Pseudophryne corroboree (assembly GCF_028390025.1). Taxonomy (NCBI): domain Eukaryota; kingdom Metazoa; phylum Chordata; class Amphibia; order Anura; family Myobatrachidae; genus Pseudophryne; species Pseudophryne corroboree. Next base: position 350,619,740 of record NC_086444.1, read on the forward strand.
TCGTCTGCCAAGGCCGATTCCCAATGTTATAGTAGAGAGCATGTAAAATCCAAAAAAATAAAGCTCAGTAAAATGACCCAAAAATCTAAATCAAAATCGTCTGAGGAGAAGCGTAAACTTGCCAATGTGCCATTTACGACACGGAGTGGCAAGGAACGGCTGAGGCCTGGCCTATGTTCATGGCTAGTGGTTCAGCTTCACATGAGGATGGAAGCACTCATCCTCCTGCTAGAAAACTTAACAGAGTTAAGCTGGCAAAAGCACAGCAAAGAACTGTGCGTTCTTCTAAATCACAAATCCCCAAGGAGAGTCCAATTGTGTCGGTTGCGATGCCTGACCTTCCCAACACTGGACGGGAAGAGGTGGCGCCTTCCACCATTTGCACGCCCCCTGCAAGTGCTGGAAGGAGCACCCGCAGTCCGGTTCCTGAAAGTCAAATTGAAGATGTCACTGTTGAAGTACACCAGGATGAGGATATGGGTGTTGCTGGCGGGAAATTGACAAGGAGGATTCTGATGGTGAGGTGGTTTGTTTAAGTCAGGCACCCGGGGAGACACCTGTTGTCCGTGGGACGAATATGGCCATTGACATGCCTGGTCAAATTACAAAAAAAATCACCTCGTCGGTGTGGAATTATTTTAACAGAAATGCGGACAACATTTGTCAAGCCGTGTGTTGCCTTTGTCAAGCTGTAATAAGTAGGGGTAAGGACGTTAACCACCTAGGAACATCCTCCCTTATACGTCACCTGGAGCGCATTCATCAGAAGTCATTGACAAGTTCAAAAACTTTGGGTGACAGCGGAAGCAGTCCACTGACCACTAAATCCCTTCCTCTTGTAACCAAGCTCCTGCAAACCACACCACCAACTCCCTCAGTGTCAATTTCCTCCTTAGACAGGAACGCCAATAGTCCTGCAGGCCATGTCACTGTCAAGTCTGACGAGTCCTCTCCTGCCTGGGAGTCCTCTGATGCATCCTTGAGTGTAACGCCTACTGCTGCTGGCGCTGCTGTTGTTGCTGCTGGTTGTCGATCGTCATCCCAGAGGGGAAGTCGGAAGACCACTTGTACTACTTCCAGTAAGCAATTCACTGTCCAACAGTCCTTTGCGAGGAAGATGAAATATCACAGCAGTCATGCTGCTACAAAGCGGATAACTCAGGCCTTGGCAGCCTGGGCGGTGTTAAACGTGTTTCCGGTATCCACCGTTAATTCACAGGAAACTAGAGATTTGCTTGAGGTACTGTGTCCCCGGTACCAAATACCATCTAGGTTCCATTTCTAGGCAGGTGATACCGAGAATGTACACAGACCTCAGAAAGTCACCAGTGTCCTAAAAAATGCAGTTGTACCCAATGTCCACTTAACCACGGACATGTGGACAAGTGGAGCAGGGCAGACTAAGGACTATATGACTGTGACAGCCCACTGGGTAGATGTATTGCCTCCCGCAGCAAGAACAGCAGCGGCGGCTCCAGTAGCAGCATTTTGCAAACGCCAACTCATTCCTAGGCAGGCTACGTGTCACGATCCGGGTATCTGGACGCCATTTCTTACCCATCAGATGCCTCCTAAGGCTGGCTCAGCGCTCCAGGACCGGATCCCATCTGTTATCCTAATGTTCACATTCCTGCATCCTCTCCTGTCTCTCTGAGACGCTGTCACAGTAACGCCTTATTACATCTGGCATGGCGTCTCCCGCGGCCTCCGCCGCCGTCCCTGAGCTTCTGCATGCAGAGTGTCAGAGTGGCGATTACGTCAGCCGCGGCCTCCGCTGTGTCCGCGTGGTTGGATGTGCACTTGTCAGCCTGGCGTCTCCTGTCTCCAGTGGCCGGCGCCGCCATTACTGTTTTCATTACCACATGGATTACAAACCAAACTTCCCTCCAAGTGTCTGCATGGGCGCAGCCATCTTGGATTCTGTCAGCTGATCATTTCCTCCAATCTGTTGTCAGTATTGTTAATCTGCATAATTGCCTAGCCAATCCCTTCCTTGCTGCAGGTATAAATACACTGTGCCTGAGCAAGGAAGGCGTCAGTGCTTTGGTTGTCAAACCTAGTTCCTGTTTGTCTCTCTCCTGTGATTGTCTTCCAGGTTCCAGCTCCTGTCTCAAGACTTCCACCATAGAGACCCGCACCAGCATTCCACCTGCGGTGTAGCCTGACTCTCCAATCCATTGTGGATTCATCTGTTTCCAGCTACAACATTACCTGCTTCCAGCTCAGCTTCCAGCAGAGTACAGCTTCCCTTAAAGGGCCGGTGTCCTTTCTACACTTTACCACTCTCCACCGGTATTATTATTTCTCCGCTCTCAAGTTCTACATTTCAGTTCATATTTCATCGCTCCCAAGTTCATTTATTATTTAACTGGTTCCAGCCAGTATCCACTCCGTGCTAACAACAGTCTGGTTCCAGCCAGTATCCACAGCAGCTGTTTTATCTTCAGCAACCCAGCTTTTCCTGGAACACCAGCTGGCACAATCCTTGGTTATCTCCATTGCTACAGTCGGGCCTGGTAAGGACTTTCCATCTAGAAGATCATAAGAACTATCTCACACTACCAGTGCCCTGTGGCTCCTGCCATCCTGTAGTACCCAGGAACTGTATTTATTCTTTGCTGACTTTTACGTTTTCTTTTACTGCTGCTGTGTTGCGGAGTTGTCATAATAAACATCATTGACTTTTATCCAAGTTGTCGTGGTCACGCCTTCGGGCAGTTATTATTCATGTTACTTACATGTCCAGGGGTCTGATACAACCTCCCAGGTTCCGGTACATCTCAGCCCCTACAACTGAGGCTGCCTCCCGTCAGCTCAGGCCCTCAGTTGTGACAGTAAGCACTGACCTAATGAATCCAGCCGGAGACCAGGATCAAGCGGCCAGGCCGATGCAAGAACTGGCAGCCCGACTAGAACATCAGGAGGCTGCACAGGGCCACATCATCCGCTGTCTCCAGGATCTCTCTACTCGGCTGGATGGGATTCAGACAACTCTCCGTGGATCAGGCGCGTCTGGTGCGTCAACCACAGTGACTCCAGCTATAACCCCACCCACCTTACCCATTTCTGCTCCACGTCTTCATCTTCCAACGCCAGCAAAATTTGACGGATCTCCAAGATTCTGCAGGGGATTTCTCAACCAGTGTGAGATTCAGTTTGAGCTACAACCTGGCAATTTTCCCAGTGACCGTACAAAAATTGCCTACATTATTTCTCTTCTCAGTGGCTCAGCCCTTGATTGGGCATCACCATTATGGGAGAGGTCCGACACCCTGCTATCTTCCTACACTGCCTTCGTGTCAACATTCAGGCGCATCTTCGACGAGCCAGGCCGGGTAACCTCAGCTTCATCCGAGATTCTCCGTTTACGCCAGGGGTCACGTACTGTAGGACAATATCTGATACAGTTCCAGATCCTGGCATCCGAACTGGCATGGAACGACGAGGCCCTGTATGCTGCATTCTGGCATGGCTTATCTGAGCGTATTAAAGATGAGTTAGCTACCAGAGACTTACCTTCTAAGTTAGATGAGCTAATCTCACTCTGCACGAAAGTTGATTTACGTTTCAGAGAGAGAGCAACTGAGCGTGGAAGATCATCTGCTCCAAAATCTTCTGCTCCTCCTCCTCGTCAACTGTCACCATCTAAAGATGAGCCCATGCAACTTGACCGTTCCCGTTTAACTCCTGCTGAGCGCCGAAGACGTCTCTCCGAGTTTCTCTGTCTCTATTGTGCAGCTCCGTCTCACACCATTAATGCCTGTCCCAAACGTCCGGGAAACTCCAAATCCTAGCTCGCCAAGGAGAGGGCCGGCTAGGAGTAATGATCTCCTCTCCATCTCCTCAAGATTGTAATCTCCCAGTCTCGCTTCAAGTTGCTCAACGTTATCGGAACGTCATTGCCCTCCTTGATTCCGGAGCAGCTGGGAACTTTATTACCGAAGCCTATGTTAAACGGTGGTCCCTACCCACCGAGAGACTTCCTTCGTCCATTTCTTTAACTGCCGTGGATGGCAGCAAAATTTTTGATGCAGTCATTTCTTTAAGGACTCTACCAGTTCGTCTGAGAGTGGGAGTTCTTCATTCCGAACTTATTTCTTTTTTAGTGATTCCAAGAGCCACACATCCTGTGGTCCTGGGCCTTCCATGGCTCCGTCTTCACAATCCTACAATTGATTGGACGACTACGCAAATCCTGGCATGGGGTTCCTCCTGTGCTGAGACATGTTTGTTTAAAGTATTGCCTGTCTGTTCTTCCTCCCCCAGGTCGTCTGATGTTCCACCTCCTCCATATCAAGATTTCACGGATGTGTTCAGTAAAGCTTCTGCTGATATCCTTCCTCCTCATAGAGAATGGGACTGTCCGATTGATCTCGTTCCAGGGAAGGTTCCACCTCGAGGCCGAACTTATCCGTTGTCTCTGCCTGAGACGCATTCTATGGAGGAATATATTAAAGAGAACCTAGCAAAGGGGTTCATTCGACCTTCTTCTTCTCCAGCCGGCGCAGGCTTCTTTTTTGTAAAAAAGAAAGATGGTGGTCTGCGGCCGTGCATCGACTACAGAGGTTTGAACGACATTACCATCAAGAACCGTTATCCTTTACCCCTGATTACTGAGCTCTTTGACAGAGTTAGCGGAGCTACCATCTTTACAAAGCTGGACTTGCGAGGTGCATACAATCTCATCCGGATCCGTGAGGGTGACGAGTGGAAGACCGCCTTTAACACCCGTGACGGACATTATGAGTACCTCGTCATGCCCTTCGGATTGAGCAATGCTCCAGCTGTCTTCCAGCATTTTGTCAATGAGATCTTCAGAGACATTCTATACCGTCATGTCGTGGTCTATCTAGACGATATCCTCATTTTTGCCAACGATTTAGAGGAACATCGTTTTTGGGTTAAAGAGGTTCTGTCCCGTCTCCGTGTCAATCATCTCTATTGCAAATTAGAAAAATGCGTCTTTGAAGTCAAGTCCATTCCGTTTCTAGGGTACATTGTGTCCGGTTCCGGACTAGAGATGGATCCTGAGAAACTACAAGCAATCCAAAATTGGCCGGTACCCTTAACCCTCAAAGGGGTCCAGAGGTTCTTAGGGTTCGCCAACTATTACCGAAAGTTTATACGAGACTTTTCCACCATTGTGGCGCCTATTACTGCTTTCACTAAGAAGGGTGCTAACCCGTCCAAGTGGTCTGAAGAAGCCATGCAAGCATTTCATCTTTTAAAACAAAGGTTCATCTCTGCGCCTGTTCTGAAACAGCCTGACATCGACTCTCCTTTCATCTTAGAGGTGGATGCCTCCTCCGTTGGAGTAGGAGCGGTGTTATCTCAGAGGGCTAAAGATGGCCATTTACACCCTTGCAGTTTCTTCTCCCGGAAGTTCTCCCCAGCTGAGCGCAACTATGCCATTGGCGACCAGGAGTTGCTAGCCATCAAGCTCGCTCTAGAAGAGTGGAGGTATCTGTTGGAGGGAGCTTCTCATTCAATCACCATACTTACAGACCACAAGAACCTTTTATACCTGAAGGGCGCACAATGTCTCAACCCTCGTCAGGCCAGATGGGCACTTTTCTTTTCCAGGTTCGACTTTAAACTCCAGTTCTGTCCGGGCTCTCAGAATCGCAAGGCCGATGCCCTTTCCCGCTCATGGGAGCAAGAAAATGAGTCAGAGTCTTCAGACAAGCATCCTATTATAAATCCGTTGGCATTCTCCACGGTAGGGATGGACTCTACGCCCCCATCAGGGAAAAGTTTTGTGAAGCCGATGCTAAGGAAGAAGCTCATGCATTGGGCCCATGCTTCCCGTTTTGCCGGACATACAGGTATCCAAAAAACCCTGGAGTTTATCTCTAGGTCCTATTGGTGGCCAACTCTGAAAAAGGACGTCTTGGAGTTTATTGCATCTTGCCCAAAGTGTGCCCAACATAAAGTATCCCGCCAGTCGCCTGCGGGGCAACTGGTTCCACTATCCGTTCCCCGTCGACCATGGACCCACTTGTCGATGGATTTCATTACAGACTTACCCATGTGCAACAAGTTCAATACCATCTGGGTGGTAGTTGACCGGTTCACCAAGATGGCACACTTCATTCCTCTCACCGGTCTTCCGTCAGCTTCCAAGTTGGCTCAAGTATTCATACAAGAGATCTTCCGACTCCACGGTCTTCCTGAAGAAATTATCTCAGATCGAGGAGTTCAATTCACAGCCAAATTCTGGCGAAGTTTATGTCAAGTCCTCCAAGTCAAGCTAAAGTTTTCCACGGCTTACCATCCTCAGACCAATGGTCAAACCGAGAGGGTGAATCAGGACTTGGAGGCCTTCCTCCGCATCTATGTGTCCTCCTCTCAAGATGACTGGGTTCAATTACTTCCCTGGGCCGAGTTCTGTCATAACAACCAGTATCATTCTTCATCTGCTTCAACACCATTCTTCACTAACTTTGGATTCCACCCTAAAGTCCCTGAGTTCCAACCGCTTCCAGCAACTTCTGTTCCCGCAGTGGATATCACCTTGCATCAGTTTGCCAATATCTGGAAGAGCGTACGATCAGCTCTGCTCAAGGCATCGTTCAGGTACAAGAAGTTTGCGGATAAGAAGCGTCGAGCAGTTCCTGCTCTCAAGGTGGGTGATCGGGTATGGTTATCCACGAAGAATTTGAGGTTAAGAGTTCCCAGTATGAAGTTTGCACCTCGCTATATCGGTCCTTTCAAGATTGAACAAGTCATCAATCCTGTTGCTTACAGACTCCAGTTGCCTCCCTTCTTAAAAATACCCAGGACATTCCATGTTTCCCTGTTGAAACCGCTGATCTTGAATCGGTTTCATTCCTCACTTCCTCCAACTCCGAAAGTCCAAACTCAACGAGGCGTTGAGTATGAAGTGGCCAAGATCCTGGACTCACGTCACCGTTACGGTCAACTACAGTATCTTATTGACTGGAAGGGTTACGGCCCTGAGGAACGTTCATGGACCAATGCTTCTGATGTCCATGCTCCTGCCTTGGTCCGGATATTCCATTCCAAGTTTCCTCAAAAGCCAAAGAAGTGTCCTGGGGCCACTCCTAAAGGGGGGGGTGCTGTCACGATCCGGGTATCTGGACGCCATTTCTTACCCATCAGATGCCTCCTAAGGCTGGCTCAGCGCTCCAGGACCGGATCCCATCTGTTATCCTAATGTTCACATTCCTGCATCCTCTCCTGTCTCTCTGAGACGCTGTCACAGTAACGCCTTATTACATCTGGCATGGCGTCTCCCGCGGCCTCCGCCGCCGTCCCTGAACTTCTGCATGCAGAGTGTCAGAGTGGCGATTACGTCAGCTGCGGCCTCTGCTGTGTCCGCGTGGTTGGATGTGCACTTGTCAGCCTGGCGTCTCCTGTCTCCAGTGGCCGGCGCCGCCATTACTGTTTTCATTACCACATGGATTACAAACCAAACTTCCCTCCAAGTGTCTGCATGGGCGCAGCCATCTTTGATTCTGTCAGCTGATCATTTCCTCCAATCTGTTGTCAGTATTGTTAATCTGCATAATTGCCTAGCCAATCCCTTCCTTGCTGCAGGTATAAATACACTGTGCCTGAGCAAGGAAGGCGTCAGTGCTTTGGTTGTCAAACCTAGTTCCTGTTTGTCTCTCTCCTGTGATTGTCTTCCAGGTTCCAGCTCCTGTCTCAAGACTTCCACCATAGAGACCCGCACCAGCATTCCACCTGCGGTGTAGCCTGACTCTCCAATCCATTGTGGATTCATCTGTTTCCAGCTACAACATTACCTGCTTCCAGCTCAGCTTCCAGCAGAGTACAGCTTCCCTTAAAGGGCCGGTGTCCTTTCTACACTTTACCACTCTCCACCGGTATTATTATTTCTCCGCTCTCAAGTTCTACATTTCAGTTCATATTTCATCGCTCCCAAGTTCATTTATTATTTAACTGGTTCCAGCCAGTATCCACTCCGTGCTAACAACAGTCTGGTTCCAGCCAGTATCCACAGCAGCTGTTTTATCTTCAGCAACCCAGCTTTTCCTGGAACACCAGCTGGCACAATCCTGGGTTATCTCCATTGCTACAGTCGGGCCTGGTAAGGACTTTCCATCTAGAAGATCATAAGAACTATCTCACACTACCAGTGCCCTGTGGCTCCTGCCATCCTGTAGTACCCAGGAACTGTATTTATTCTTTGCTGACTTTTACGTTTTCTTTTACTGCTGCTGTGTTGCGGAGTTGTCATAATAAACATCATTGACTTTTATCCAAGTTGTCGTGGTCACGCCTTCGGGCAGTTATTATTCATGTTACTTACATGTCCAGGGGTCTGATACAACCTCCCAGGTTCCGGTACATCTCAGCCCCTACAACTGAGGCTGCCTCCCGTCAGCTCAGGCCCTCAGTTGTGACACTACGCTTTGTATCACCGCTTTCCAGAAGAGGCACACAGCTGACAACCTCTTACGGAAACTGAGGAACATCATCGCAGAATGGCTTACCCCAATTGGACTCTCCTGGGGATCTGTGACATCTGACAACGCCACCAATATTGTGCGTGCATTACATGTGGGCAAATTTCAGCACGTCCCATGTTTTGCACATACATTGAATTTGGTGGTGCAGAATTATTTAAAAAACGACAGGGGCGTGCAAGAGATGCTGTTGGTGGCCCGAAGAATTGCGGGCCAATTTCGGCATTCAGCCACCGCGTGCCAAAAACTGGAGCACCAGCAAACACTCCTGAACCTGCCCCGCCATCATCTGAAGCAAGAGGTGGTAACGAGGTGGAATTCAACCCTCTATATGCTTCAGAGGATGGAGGAGGAGTAAAAGGCCATTCAAGCCTATACAGCTACCTACGATATAGGCAAAGGAGGGGGAATACATCTGACTCAAGCGCAGTGAAGAATGATTTCAACGTTGTGCAAGGTTCTGCAACCCTTTGAACTTGCCACACGTGAAGTCAGTTCAGACACTGCCAGCCTGAGTCAGGTCATTCCCCTCATCAGGCTTTTGCAGAAGAAGCTGGAGAGATTGAAGGAGGAGCTAAAACAGAGCGATTCCGCTAGGCATGTGGGACTTGTGGATGGAGCCCTTAATTCGCTTAACCAGGATTCACGGGTGGTCAATCTGTTGAAATCAGAGCACTACATTTTGGCCACCGTGCTCGATCCTAAATTTAAAACCTACGTTGGATCTCTCTTTCCGGCAGACACAAGTCTGCAGAGGTTCAAAGACCTGCTGGTGAGAAAATTGTCAAGTCAAGCGGAACGTGACCCGTCAACAGCTCCTCCTTCACATTCTCCCGCAACTGGGGCTGCGAGGAAAAGGCTAAGAATTCCGAGCCCACCCGCTGGCGGTGATGCAGGGCAGTCTGGAGCGAGTGCTGACATCTGGTCCGGACTGAAGGACCTGCTAACGATTACTGACATGTCGTCTACTGTCACTGCATATGATTCTGTCACCATTGAAAGAATGGTGGAGGATTATATGAGTGACCGCATCCAAGTATGCACGTCAGACAGTCCGTACGTATACTGGCAGGAAAAAGAGGCAATTTGGAGGCCCTTGCACAAACTGGCTTTATTTTACCTAAGTTGCCCCCCCTCCAGTGTGTACTTCGAAAGAGTGTTTAGTGCAGCCGCTCACCTTGTCAGCAATCGGCGTACGAGGTTACTTCCAGAAAATGTGGAGATGATGTTCATCAAAATGAATTATAATCAATTCCTCCGTGGAGACATTCACCAGCAGCAATTGCCTCCAGAAAGTACACAGGGACCTGAGATGGTGGATTCCAGTGGGGACGAATTAATAATCTGTGAGGAGGGGGATGTACACAGTGAAAGGGGTGAGGAATCGGACGATGAGGAGGTAGACATCTTGCCTCTGTAGAGCCAGTTTGTGCAAGGAGAGATTGATTGCTTCTTTTTTGGTGGGGGCCCAAACCAACCAGTCATTTCAGTCACAGTCGTGTGTCAGACCCTGTCGCTGAAATGATGGGTTTGTTAAAGTGTGCATGTCCTGTTTATACAACATAAGGGTGGGTGGGAGGGCCCAAGGACAATTCCATCTTGCACCTCTTTTTCTCTTTAATTTATCTTTGCATCATGTGCTGTGTGGGGACTATTTTTTAAATCTGCCATCCTGTCTGGCACTGCAGTGCCACTCCTAGATGGGCCAGGTGTTTGTGTTGGCCCCTTGGGTCGCTTAGCTTAACCATCCAGCGACCTTGGTGCACCTCTTTTTTTCATTGCATCATGTGCTGTTTGGGGACTATTTTTTAAAATCTGCCATCCTGTCTGACACTGCAGTGCCACTCCTAGATGGGCCAGGTGTTTGTGTCGGCCACTTGGGTTGCTTAGCTTAGCCACACAGCTACCTCATTGCACCTTTTTTTTTCTTTGCATCATGTGCTGTTTGGGGACTATTTTTTAAATCTGCCATCCTGTCTGACACAGCAGTGACACTCCTAGATGGGCCAGGTGTTTGTGTCGGCCACTTGGGTTGCTTAGCTTAGCCTTCCAGCGACCTCATTGCACCTCTTTTTTTCTTTGCATCATGTGCTGTTTGGGGACTATTTTTTAAATCTGCTATCCTGTGTGACACTGCAGTGCCACTCCTAGATGGGCCAGGTGTTTGTGTCGGCCACTTAGGTCGCTTAGCTTAGTCATTCAGCGACCTCGGTGCAAATTTTAGGACTAAAAATAATATTGTGAGGTGTTCAGAATAGACTGGAAATGAGTGGAAATTATGGTTATTGAGGTTAATAATACTATGGGATCAAAAAGACCCCCAAATTCTATGATTTAAGCTGTTTTTGAGGGGTTTTTGTAAAAAAAAACACCCGAATCCAAAACACACCCGAATCCGACAAAAAATTTTCAGGTAGGTTTTGCCAAAACGCGTCCGAATCCAAAACACAGCCGCGGAACCGAATCCAAAACCAAAACACAAAACCCGAAAAATGTCCGGTGCACATCACTAGTCCTAACTGTACTCTGCCTATGTTACATGAGCACTTCCCTCTGTGTCCCACCCAGAGGCGTAGCTAGGGTTTTTGGATCCCGGGGCAAGATGGAAAATGGCGCCCCCCCCCTCCAAAAAAACACACCAAAAGAAGCATGCGCGCGGTGAAATAAAATTGGCGTGGCCACACTCCAGAAGGGGTGTGGCCACTGAAAATGGCCCACAGTGCCAGTTACATTGCCCCACAGTGCCAGTTACAATGCCCCACAGTGCCGGATACATTGCCCCACAGTGCCGGATACATTGCCCCACAGTGCCAGTTACATTGCCCCACAGTGCCAGTTACATTGCCCCACAGTGCCAGTTACAATGCCCCACAGTGCCGGATACATTGCCCCACAGTGCCGGATACATTGCCCCACAGTGCCAGTTACATTGCCCCACAGTGCCAGTTACATTGCCCCACAGTGCCAGTTACATGCCCCACTCAGTGCCAGTTACATGCCCCATTTAGTGCCAGTTACATGCCCCACTCAGTGCCAGTTACATGCCCCATTTAGTGCCAGTTACATGCCCCATTTAATGATAGATACATGCCCCACTGTGCGCCACCCCCCCCCCCCCCAGGTCACTCACTGCTTGTTGATGATATGTGAGGGAAGGAGAGCGCAGCGCCTCTCCTTCCCCTCACCGCTCCAGGTCTCTGGCGGCTGTCTGGCGCCGGTTCACTAGCCAATCAGAGCTTGCGGACCTGCAGCCAATCAGGATCCGGTCCGCAAGCTCTGATTGGCTAACGCCGCCGGAGACCGGACACAGCAGCGCTGCTGGCAGTGCTGCTAGTTCTGAAGCTGCGGTGAGGGGAGGGAGAGACACTGCGCTCTCCTCCCCTCACATTTCGGCTTGACGGGGGCGAGTGGGGCATGATGCCCTGGCCGCCGGCGGCGCCCCCCTCTCCTGGGCCTGCCAAGGCGCCCAGGGCACGTGCCCCGCTCGCCCTACCCTAGATACGCCTCTGGTCCCACCTCTTGCGTGCCAGAATCACAAATCAGCATATGTGCTTCTGCCCAATTTTCTGGGTATAAGCATAGTGTTTCCACACAAGGGAGCTGATTAGGGTGGGGACAAAGTAATGGTGGGCATACAGTGTCAGATAAAATGTCTCTCTTTTATCTGACAGCCTGACACCGATCAGATATAATGAACATACACTGTGAGCTATTTCAGTGAATGGCCATGGGATATCTACGCTCCTGCCAGATGTGTCCAAGCAATGATTTATCAGTCAGTCTTGTTGAAAGATTTTAGGATGCCTGACCGTCTGATCATCGCTGATTGGTTGCAGCAATACACTGTGCGATTATTGGCCTGATGCGCAGATTATGATCATAATGTATGCCCCTGCATAACTTTGCACCTTTGCAAAACCATGTTGCACTGTAGGTTAGATTTACATTGTGCAGAGTGATTTAGATGTGAGAGAGAAGTGTCCAAACACAACTGTAAATTGCATTGTAAAAATAAAGCCGTCCAGTATCTGAGGACTACAGGCAAAAGCAGTCAGTATTTACCTTGCATGCAGAAAATATAATTGTATTTGCACCCCTTGTATTGCAACTGTGTTTTTTTTTTTTTAATCATGCTCAGATGAGTTCATCTATTTTCTTGGTCATCCCATCTGCTTCCACAGATAGAAATCTTCAAAACATGACCTGGGTTCTTGAAGCTTACGGTTAAGAACCAGTATTCTACACTAACTGCTGCAGCACTCACTCTGCAAATCAGCATCTAGCCCATGATGTATATTTTGAGCATGTGACTGGGCACTTTGAATGGTAATAGACTGTAATGTTATTCTGTCTACAGTAAAGATTTGCCATTCCAGCACTGGTTTTAGCAGGGCCGTAACATAGTGCTGCAGGATATAGGGCATCGTTGGCAGCACTTGTCAATTATCTGTTTAATTACTTTCGCTTGTATCTTTCCCCTCCCTTTTTTGAAGCCCAGCATCTCCTGACTGCAGGGCTGGCACTACCATTAGGTATCTTTAGGCAGCTACCTAGAGCGCCGGCCGCTGGAGGGCGACTCTTATTCAGCTCAACATTAAAATGAGAGATGTTTCTTTAACATCTTTCATCTACTGTACCTGATGCTGGTGACAGCAGCAACCACCACTTTTCCCCCAGGAACCTAAAGCACCGTTCATTTTCTCCTTAGTATTTCCAGGGGGGGGGGGGATAGGGGAATGAGGACAAGCGTGCGTGCAATCAGAGGCAGCAAGTGCCCGCTCCTCACCAGCAGCAGCCTCAACACCGCCAGTAGCGCTATGGAGCTGGCGACAGCAACGTGGAGCAGTGCCTCCCTGCCAGCAGGCCGGTAGGACCATGATTTGGGAGACGTTGGCAGCAGCAGGGAGCAGTAACCCCCCACGCCAACCAGGCCAGCGGTAAAGTGGTCCTTTGTTGTGGTGGTGTGGCACCCGCATTAGTGGCTGCATGGAGTAGTCACTACCCGGGTAAGCGGTAGTGGTCACAGTGTGCCCTGGCTACATATATGTATAGAGACACCCAGTGTATTTATGTATGAGAGAGGCAGGATATGGATATATATGGATGTAAAAGAAAGGCAGTGGATGTATGTTTGTATGTATGAGAGAGGCCGTATATGTGTATATGTGTGTATGTATGAAAGAGGCTGTGTATGTATACAGTATATGAGAGAGGCAGTGCAATTATGTATATATGTATGTATGACAGTGTATGTATGAATGCATACACGAGAGAGGCAGTGTATGTATGAATGTATATACGAGAGAGGCAGTGTATGTATGAATGTGTATATATGAGAGAGGCAGTGCACGTGTGTGTGTATATATATATATATATATATATATATATATATATATATACACACACACACACACACACACACACACACACACACAGTCAGGTCCATAAATATTGGGACATCGACACAATTCTCATATTTTGGGCTCTATAAACCACCACAATGGATTGAAATGAAACAAACAAGATGTGCTTTAACTGCAGACTTTCTGCTTTAATTTGAGGGTATTTACATCCAAATCAGGTGAACGGTGTAGGACTTACAACGGTAATATGAGAGAGGCAGTGTATGTATGTATGTATGTATGTATGTATGTATATATATGAGAGAGGCACTGTATGTATCACTGTATATATGAGAGAGGCAGTGTATGTATGTATATGAGAGAGGCAGTGTATGTATGACTGTATATATGAGAGGCAGTGTATGTATGAATGTATATGAGAGAGGCAGTGTATGTATCACTGTATATATGAGAGGCAGTGTATGTATGTATGTATATGAGAGAGGCAGTGTATGTATCACTGTATATATGAGAGGCAGTGTATGTATGTATATGAGAGAGGCAGTGTATGTATGACTGTATATATATATGAGAGAGGCAGTGTATGTATGAATGTATATATGAGAGGCAGTGTATGTATGTGTATGAGAGAGGCAGTTTATGTATGACTGTATATATGAGAGAGGCAGTGTATGTATGGATGTATATATGTATGTATGTATAAGAGATAGAGGTGTGTGACAGAAATAAAGGGAGATAGTACGTATGTTAAATAGAGTGAGAATGAGAGAGACAGAGAAAAAGTAGAGAGATGTGAAGGAATATGAGAAAGACAGAGTATGTATGTATGTAAGTATGAATGTATATATTAGAGAGGCAGTGTATGGATCTGTATGTATGAGTGACAGAATGAAATATAAAGAGATAGGCAGCTGGGTAGAGTGCCAGAATCTGGGAAGGGAGAGCCACTGAGTTTGCCCATCAAATAAGGATGTCTATGAGAGAGACATTCTTGTTGTACTCAATGCAGTTAGATGACTGGGAAACATATAAGAAGCCGCCCATGCACTTTCACCATACTGACTGGGAAAGTGGGTAATTGGGGGTGTTGTGGGCAGCAGGCAGAAGTTTTGCCTAGGGTGCCAAGAGACCTTGCACCGGCCCTGCCTGACCGCCCGTCCTCTTCCTCCACCACTTCCTTCCTTAATACCTATAAAACATTCACAAACTTAACTTCAGAGATCTTTGTTATTCAGTCACACTGTCCTTTATTACATTTCAAGATGCTGATATACCCAGGATTTGTAATCACTGCATGTGGCATTGCAGTCAGACACTCTATTCATTGAGCTATCTGCCCTTACATAGAAAGCTAGAGAATTCTAACTATTTGAAATTTTGAGGTTTTTGAGTTATCAATGAGTTGGATGAACTGTCATCATTTTAAAAAGTAATTAACTTAGCAGCTCGTTTAGCACACCCATGAGGTGGCTGTCTTTGTTGGAGGTGTCGCCAGTAGCCTGAATCACAACTTTCCTTTCTGTTTGGTTATGTTGGGTTATATATTTTTTCTGTGCAGGGTAAATACTACCTGCTTTTGCATGTAACCCACATATGTTAGACAGCTTTTTCTTTACACTGCAATTTAGAACATATTACATCTGCCCTACCTGCAATGCAACATGGTTTAGCCCAGTTAATTGCATTTTTGCTTTACTTACAAACATGAATCCGTCCCTTTGTGTAGTCCCACAAAGGGCCTGCACAAAAAGTGCAGACTGTAATCTTGCCAGTTCTGATGCATGTGTCACCTCAGAAGGGAGAAAGCACTGACTGTAATATTGATACAGCCATTTCCATTCCAACTTCAGTGTCAGACCTGCAGATGGTACATTACTCTAGGTCCTCTCCTTCTGCAACAGTGCGTCTGCTGTAGGTGGGAATACTGGGCAGAATGGGCTTCAGGATGTTATCCAGCCTCAGGAGTGCTGCTCTCAGTGCAGCTGCCCGATTATCACTGGCACTGGGCACATTCATTCCTCTTTCTGATGATCAGCCAGTTGTTCCTCTTTCTGATGATGGTCCACCATTGGATGGTCTGCGGCGTCCTGATCTCAGCTATATCTAACTGATGTTATGGTTTGTTCCTCCATTTTCAAGCAGCTGGGCTAAGTCTCCGGCTCATTTTAGCTGGTGACAGTGGCTGTAAAAAAAAAAAAAAAAAAAAAACTGTAAGAAAAAACCACAGATGGGACTGTGCGCTGAGATCCGGTCACTGGTGAAACGCTGGCAGCAAATACTAGTGAGCAAACGTGATCTCTCTTGCAAGGCTCTTTCTCATGCATCAGCAGCAGCTTCAACTCAAGAAATGGCAGTGATATTGCCGTGCACTGGGGTTTTATGCCATGGAGAATTCAAATGTGGCATGCGGGTGGCAGTTGTTGATGGCCGTGCTTCACATCAGCAGCATCTTCCCACTGATATTACACAGTGATACATATGGGAAATCAGTGGGAAATTACATGTTAGTGCTGAGAAGTCATTATGCCAAAATCAGGGTGATTTGGGGCATGTACTGTAACTAAAATCATCTTAGTTCTGCTGCTGGACCCAGTGGGGGATATTCAATTGTTTGAAAATTCAGTTGGGTGTCTGTTTTTTCCTGTCTATTAGATAGGGAAAAACAGACACCCAACTGACTTTTCAAGCAATTGAATCTCCCCCAGTGAGTTCAACTGTCATTGCTGCTGCCATCCCTAATGCTCCATTGGCTATCTCTGTGGCCCCTGTTATGACAGCTGCCAACATTACAACATTTTTATCTGCACGCGCAACATATTTCAAGATTCCAAGATCTATCCATTCTGATAATTAGTTGATGTTTCAGTGCAAGCACCTCCACCTGCCCCAACCGCGGGCAGCACTTTAGTACATGTAAAAGAGAAGAAATAGAGGGTGCACTTTGTGAGATTAAAATCAATTCAAAACTTTACTTTTATAATAATGCTCACAATGGCAGACCAACCTTGATGTATGTGAGTATTGTTGCAAAGTAAAGTTTCGGATTGATTTTTAAATCACTCAAAGTGTGCCCTCTATTTCTTATATACAGATGGGTCCATGATTATCTTGACTAGTTTTCTGCGCCTAGGCACAACATGGTTTATTAACATAAACCCTTCATCTATTGTTCTCAGCATAGGCGTGCGCAGGGGGGGTTCCTGGTTCGCACAGGCACCCCCTAATGTCTGTAACCCCCTCAACACACACCTGCTGCTGCTGCAGTACCGGCAATCGCCAAGTGTGCTCATTTCTGTCCTTCCGCCCATTGCGCCCGCCACCCCCTCCGCTCAGTCTGGCTGTCATTCATTTTAATGGTGCAGCATCACTGACGTAATCCTACTCCCAGTTCCTCTAAACTGTGGGATGTGTTGTGATGATGTCATGCCGCGTGCATGCCCGCTCATGCTCCTACCCACACTCTCTCTCCTCATCATGTGCCAACGCTACAGAATACAGCATTCCTCTTGGAGTAGGACAAGTTCAAATTCAATATCAATAAATATTTTGAGAGATTAGGATATAATCTATGGTAATAAAATATACAAATTGAACATATATTAAACAGATTTTATCTATCTATCTATCTATCTATCTATCTATCTATCTATCTATCTATCTATCTATCTATCTATCTATATCTGTGCATCAATTCTCTATATTATTTAGTTTGCATTGAGTGCCAATATGTGGTGGTAGACACGCCTGATAGGTGGTGCTAGACACGCCCATTAGGTGGTGTTAGACATGCCCAATAGGCTAAACACACCCTTCTAATCGTGCACCCCCTAATAAAATGTCCTGCTCACGCTATTGGTTCTCAGCTGCAATACAATACAGAGAACAATACAGCAGGGGATTAAGTCCGACTGGCCAGTCTCAGTTAATCCTATTAAAGGTCAAGATAAACGTGGACCCATCTGTATATACTGTATATAGTGTGTGTGTGTGTTCCTCATATTATTTATATATTAGCACACAAAAGTTATATTACCACTTGCAGAGTTAATCCAATATGCATGTTAGTAGAATAAATGTTATGCAGCACCCCACCCCTCCATTCTCCATTCCTCAATATAACAACAGTATCTGCATAATAATATAAAACGGGATGCACGGTATTAAAGTACAATTACATAACATTTAATGATCAACAGAAATGAACATGCTTTGAATTAACAATAACTCGAATGTCATAGATTGCCTGGCTGGAATCATCTGCATTTTGAATACCCCACTAACTGCCTATAACCTGTATTCACCTGGTCATCTGGCTGATAAATGCACCAGTTAAGGCACTTGGTTTCATGCTTTTAGACCACGTAACATCAGCCCTTATGGTGTCATTAATTGCCCTTTCCTCAGGACCACATATTGCAGGTAAACACAAGTTGCTGTTCCTTGGTCTGGAGGTCCCTGCCACTCCAGACCTAGGACATATAACGGGATGCAGTCAGCATCCCAACACCACTCGAAATCCCGGAACCAGAACACCGAAATCCGACATCCCGCTGGTAAGTATCAAGGCCACTCTTTGGGTTAGGACTCGGGGGTTGGAGGGGGGTAGGTGTTAGGGTTAGACACTGGGGGGAGAATTATCATTAGCCCGCTCGTCTGAGTTTTAGCTCTTGCCACCACCCCCACTATCTTAGCCCTAGCCACCACCCCAAGTGGGTTAGGGTAGGGGGCAGGGGAGGGATAAAATAATTACCTTGTCACCACTCTCATGGTCGGTATGCCAGTGTCAGTCATGTGACTGCTGGCTTCCCGTATCACACCCCATATAACAAACAATGCAAACACTAAGGTGGCGCCTGTAGTGTTGTAAGTTTGGTACTCCTTCATTGGACAAAATTGGCTTATAATAGGGGTCATTCAGTTGCGGTTGTAGTTGCTGTTGCTGCTGTTTACATAGAAGAAGCAGTGATAGTACTAATATGGTAACACAACAGGAGGCATCACGACTCCTGCATGCATTACTGATACGAGCTGCATCCTAGGACGCAGTATCAGATTATCTCCGACACTATCAGCTGGCTGCCTGACCCGTAGGGTCACACAAGCATTGCTGCAACCTGGAGGCTAGGAAATCTCCATCCCCTGATGGAGAGCCTGGCCTCTTCCCTCCCCTGCAACAGTGGCGACATGCCTGAGTTCTGAGAAAAGGGCGCCATCGCCGCCCCCTCTCCTCCCCTAAATGGTATCAGACTGTCAGTCACTGTCAGTCGTTTGCAGGGCCCATCCGTGCATGCACAGAACGGGTCCGGCAAATGCGCAAAGTATTGAAATTCCGGTAAAAATAATTGGTACTATGCTATGGACGCATTAACTCCAACCACATCTGAATGACCCCCGATATGATTACGTATGTATGTATGTATGTATGTATGTATGTATGTGTATCTCATACTCAGGGTTAACACTGACAACTATTAAATATAATTGAATCGTTGGCTAAACATTGCATTGTGATGCTTGTTACAAGGAGTATGGGTCATTAGGTCGACCACTGTTGGTTGACATGCATTAGTTCGACATGGAAAAAGGTCGACATGACTTGTTTTACTTTTTTTTGTGTCGTTTTCTTCGTAAAGTGACAGGGAACCCCAATTAGTGCACCGTGTCCCCTTGCATGGCTTGCTTCGCTCGCCATGCTTCGGGCAAGGTTCCTCGCTCCTCTACCGCTGCGCTCGGCACAGGTTACTATTCCCAATCGTGGTACATGTGGATCATAAAGTATGAAGAAGTTAAAAAAATGTAAAACAAAATGTGAAAAACTCATGTCGACCTAATTACTGTCAACCAATAGTGGTCGACCTAATGGCCGTATCCCGTTACAAGCCTGCGAGTGCCGCACCTGGAGTATGCTGTTTATCCCTATGGGTGTGTGATGGTACAGGGCCCCTGATCTCAGTATCTGGAGTTCCGATGCTACAAGTGTGTGTGTGTGTATATTTATTTATTTATTAACAGTTTCTTATATAGTGCAGCATATTCCGTTGCGCTTTACAATTAGAACAACAGTAATAGAACAAAACTGGGTAAAACCAGGCAGACATACAGGTAGGAAGGCCCTGCTCGCAAGATTACAATCTATGTATTCTTTGTGTTGTTACAGCTTTTACCCTGGCATTTTCCTGACAATAGATTTGTTAGCCAGGTGAGCAGCTAAGGTAAGCTAGGCTCCGTGTGGGAGGCAGGAGCTGCTAAGATATGAAGGTACTCCTGCCTTTATACTGAGATGAGAACAGGTAAGAATCTCAGAACTACACCTACGCAGCTATACACGTGTGTGTGTGTGTGTGTGTGTGTGTGTGTGTGTGTGTATGTATATATATATATATATATATATATACACAATGATGCTTGAAAGTTTGTGAACCAATCAGAAGTTTCTAAATTTTTGCTGAAATTTGCCCTACAACAACCTCCAATTTTCACAGCCCCAAAAGTACATAAAGGGAGCCAAATCAAACAATTAAGACTAAAAAATGATACTGGTTATGTTTCTATGTAGGATATTTATCCAATATCACATATTTTTGAGTGTCAAAAATATGTGACCCTTTGCTTTCAGTATCTGGTATGACCCCCTTGTGCAGCAATAACTGCATGTAAACCTTTCCGGTAATTGTTGATTAGTCCTGAACATCGGTTTGGAGGAATTTCACCCCATTCCTCCATACAAAACAGCTTCAACTCTGTTATGGTGGTTTCCTCCCATGAACTGCTCGCTTCAGGTCTTGCCACAACATTTCAATTGGATTAACGTCAGGACTTTGACTTGGCCATTCCAAAACTTTAAATCCTTTGTAAACATTCTATGGTCGAATGAGATGCAGCTTATGGACAGATGTCCTGATATTTTCCTTTTGAATATTCTGGTATAATTCAGAATTCATTGTCCCATCAATGATGGCAAGTTATCCTGGGCCAGATGCAGCAAAACAGGACCAAACCAGGATACCACCACCACCACCACCACCATGTTTAACAGTTGGTATGAGGTTTTTATGCTGGAGTGCAGTGTTCTCCTTTCTCAAAACACCAGGGTAGGTGTATTAACCTGGAGAAGGCATAAGGAACGGAAGTGATAAAGCAGTGTTAAGTGCAAGGTGATAATGCACCAGCCAATTAGCTCCTAACTGTTAATTTACATATGGGAGCTGATTGGCTGGTGCGTTTATCACCTTGCATTTATCACTGGTTTATCACTTCTGTGACAGGACGGTCCCGCACGAAAGCACTCGCCGCTTTCGCGTCCCGTCGACTGCGCACAGAATGGAAGGTTAGGTCACACGAGGCCTGACCACATAGGGGATTCCCGCTTACCGTCAGTAACCGCCTGTTACTGACTCCACCCACTGCGTTGTGGGCGGGTTTATGCTGCCACTACCAAACTCCTAACCTGCCGTGGCGTTTGGAACCACGGTTCTGCTCTGTATGTGCCGACGCACTGCCTTACCACACCTGTGTGGTGTTGACGAATCCCCACTAGCCACTTGCTAGGCCTCTACCGGTAGCTGGCGGAAGGCGGAACTTGGAGACGTTAGGTGCTTCCCTGGACAGCCGGAGGACGGGGCTATGTTTGGCATAACCCTGTAGGTCACAAGATGAAGCAATCTTCTTGAGGCAATGATGTTTATTTGCTCAATAATAACCTTTAAAAAGGCTCCTCCCTATTGCTAGGGGCAACAGCATACAGCAAGATGTTCCAGCAGAATAAGATGGTACAACTACAATTTCCATGGGCCAACTGCCCTCCTTTTATCCCACTCCAATACACATTACCACAGGGGGTAAGCCCGCCCTGCGGTGTACAACCAATCAATGTTTACCCATGAGCTGTGCATGCCTTGGTCACATGCACAGCTAACATTGTTCCCTATGGACAGTGGGGAGTGGTCGTTCTCCTTTGACTGTCCCATCCTGGAGGATCAGGATACGCCCCGGTGCCGTTCAGTCTAGGCTGGGGGAAGTTTTCCCTCCTAAACTGACTTCCAGAAACCTGCCCGGGACCCAGCCCACTGCCTGCAGCCTGGATTTGGGCTCCAGAGCTGGGCAGCCTGGCTCCCCGGTCCAGGTTTCCAGGCCACTACGGGTGATCTCCATGGAGCTCCAGAAAACCACTCAGCTTGTTTCACAGCTGAGCTTCTTCTCTTTCTCCTAATGCCCCTTTAAAGTGTGAGGCTGGATGGGACAGTATTCCGTTTTTGGGGAAAAGGTCTGGGAGAATCCATCAGCCTGCACAGCCATGGATTCCCCCCTCCTGGGACACACAACCAAGTAAGTGCAATTTACCTTTAAATACATCACATTTAAAACACACTGTACATGTTATTACATTTAAAACAATGTCTTTGCTTTTCTTTTTACATCCTGTCCCCTAGTCCTGCAGCCTGGCTGCTAGGACTCTGTCTGTGCTGGAGGTATGGGGCTGGCTTCCCCCATCCTCCAGCCTGTCTGCCTGCCTCTGGGGTCCAGGGAGCTGGCGCTCCCTGTCCCTCCAGTGGGGCACTCACTTTGTGGCTTCGCCGCACGTAGCGGCGCACCCCCCTGATCCGAAGCCCAGCGGCCCGGGACACTTGTCCCGGCCGCTGTGGCTCTGGCTTGTTTCAGCGCTGAGGTGCCGGGAGCGTAGCTCCCGGACCCCAGCACTTACCAACCTAATCATCCCCCCGCCGCTAGGGAGCCGGCTAGCCCGGTCCCCCATGAGCGGCGCACTCTGGTGGCCTCGCCGCGCAGGGGGCCGGCTAGCCCGGTCCCCTGTATGCGGCGCTGAGATCTGGTGTCCTCGCCGCAGCGTCCGTCAGGGAGCCGGGCTGCGACGCACTCCCCCTTTCCGCCCAGCAGCCCGGGACGTTCGTCCCGGCTGCCGCGGCTGACCACCTCTGATGGGCTGAGGCGCCGGAAGCAGAGCTCCCGACCCCCCAGCAGAGGCAACCACGGAGCTCCCACTTGCAGCGGCTCACCCTTCTCCCCCCCCGGCGCACACACAGCTCAGTGCGCCGGGGGGGCTGTGCTCACCGCTGCCGGGAGCGGAGCTCCCGGACTCCGGCGGCGCACACCCGATGGCTGCAGCGGGAGCTGATCTCCCGGCTGCAGCAGTCCCCCTCTCCCCCGGCGCGCACACTCTGCTCAGCGCGCCGGGGGCTGCCCTCACTACCGTGGTCTCCGGAGAGGTCCGGGACCACGGCACACATTTAAAATAATTTTTTTTACACATCTATACAACACGGCGCCTAGCGCCCACAGTATTTCAAATCTGGCGCCAAGCGCCCATTGTCTGTAAAATGGCGCCGGGCACTAGGGGTTAACCCCTTCAGTGCCGCGGCTGACATTTTCCACGTGGCTGGGGCCTCTCCGGCCACAACTTCCTTATGCCTTCTCCAGGTTAATACATCTGCCCCACCGTTTGGTACGCTCCTCCGCCACTGCCTGGAGTAAGGTGTAAAAAGGAGGGCTCTGCCTGGCGTCATGTGTAAAAGGGGCTCTACCTGGCGTAATGTATGTAAGTGGCACTACTGTATGTTGTAATTTGAATAATGTAGACTACTGTGTGGCGTAATATGAATTGGTATTTTGTGACGACGCTCCTTCCTCATGAAGCCATACCCCTATATTTTTGCTACACACCTTTGATGCTCACTGTTCCTATTTTATTTATGGGGGTGTTGGACACCAATTATTTTTCTGGCACAGGGCACCAAAATGTCTAGTTGCGGCTCTGGGTTTTAGAGCGACAAAGTCTGCAGTGGCTATGACGTTGTAAACTGTATTTACACATGACATAAACATATATGTAATGGTAACATACTATTGTGTCTTAAGTTAAAAATTAAAGATTCTTACAGTAAACATGTAGAGCTTGCATGTTTATACATACAAGTAGTTACGAGACTAATATGGCAATGGTTCCACGTAAAATGCCTTTACAAAATTTGGATATGAATTGTCATTCTTTTAAGTGGTTTATATAGCTGTCACATGTTGGTAATAAAATAAGAGCTGTTTTATTGGAGAGGAAATAGAGACATTCCTATCTCATCTCTGTCTTGTGAAACTGGTACATCCAAAGTCCCCATGCGATAATTCAGTCACTGTCTCTGTCCACAGAAAGGCTGATGAAACATACTGTACTGTAGCTTGCAACCACATCCATGCTCCCATGTGTTCCCAGTCATGGCTCTAAAAGCGGCAGATATTGATGTCTTCTTACTCTAAGATCACAAAATCCCTAATATTAAAGATAAATGTGTGATTCATTAATACAAGAAGTTTGTGGCAAGAAGACGACTCGTAAAGGATTTCTGTAAAGTAGGTTTCATTGTGATTGATTGCGTTGCCCAGCAGAACCTCTACTACAGCATCTTTTATTTACTGCTGTGGGTTTGCTTCCATGAAAGTAACATTCTGACTTATACGTCTCATTCCTTAAAAATTTCCATGCCTTTGTGTGTAGCACAAAAATATTGATCTATAATGATTAGTCTTATTCACAATTCTTAATAAACCTACCAAAAACCCAGCAGTGCAAATAAAAAGCACATTTGCTGTATTATAATTATGCATAATGCTACCATGTAATTGTGTCAAGCTTTGGATGAAATGTTGTCACCGTGGAAATAAAAATGCTATAACACTATAATTATTTCATGCTATGACTGAGAATAGCACTTTTCCGTTCTGGTTAACTTTTTACTAGAGCATTAGCATTTGCCTATAAAAATGTGTACTGATAAGCTAAATTACTTCTCAAGCACTTCTGATCTAACTTTAAATAAGACAGATAACTTTCCCCAATATCCCATTTGTTGTGAGGTCCAGTGCTTTAAGTACACTATGTGCCATTATGGCTACAGACATATTTAGCATGTGCAGGGAGTACTGGAGCATAACCAAAGAAAATCCAAGTAAACATAATTCTTCATGCTCCAGATCTCTCATTGCAAGCCTGAAAGAGGAGTCTGTATGGCCCCTGACTAGAAAATCCTGACAGGACCTCTAAAAAGGTCATTATGTGCACAGTTTTTAGAAACACTTCTATTTCTCCATGTAATTGACCAATCAGTGATGGCATAATGCTTTCTGAAAATGACGTTTAAAGCTGATAGGCAAATGCCTGTAAGGATTTCTTGCTAAACGATTTGTTCCTCAGCATGTTCTCTGTGTGGGTGCATGCAGGGGATCAGTACGAAATCCCGCTGGACGGGATCCCAGCGTCGAAATACCGGCACCGGAATCGCGACCAGCACAATCCCGACGGGTGGCGAGCGAAACGCAGCCCCTTGCGGGCTCTCTTCGCTTGCCATGCTGCAGGCATGGTGCCTCGCTATGCTCGGCACAATATTTTATTCCCCTCTATGGGTGTCGTGGACACCCACGGAGGGAGAATGTCGGGATTGTGCCGGTCGGGATTCCTGTGTCGGTATTTCGACCGCAGGGATTCCGTCCGGCGGGATCTTGACCGCATCCCGCATGCAGGCATCAACTGGTCATAGTTACATTTCCAGGTGGTTTAGTTTGAGGTCTGGTATGCTGGATCCGGTCGTTAAGTAGACAGTAAGTAGGTCGACACTGTCTAGGTCGACCACTACTGGTTGACAGTAAGTAGGTCGCCAGAGAATCTAGGTCGACGTGACGAAAGGTTGACATGAGTTTTTCACTTTTTTTTTTCTTTCATTTTTTAAAAAACGTTTTCATACTTTACAATCCACGCGGACTACAATTGGTAACTGTAACCTGTGCCGAGCGCAGTGAGGCACCTTGCCCGAAGTTCGCTCGCCATGCTAGGGGACACGGTGCACTAATTGGGGTTCCTGGTCACTGTACGGAGAAAACGACACCAAAAAATGTAAAAAAACAACAACCTCTTGTCGACCTTTTCTCGTGTCGACCTAGTACATGTCGACCTAGAGTCCCTGTCGACCTAGAAACAATGTCGACCTGCTTACTGTCAACCAATAGTAGTCGACCTAAATCTGATCTGCCTAGCATACCACACCCCTGGGATGCGTAACTTGTCTTCCTGTGTTGCAGACAGTTGTGTCATATTAGTCCCAGTCCTGACAGTGACTTACTGTCCCTGGGGGATTCAGTTACAATACCTGTTGGGATCTCGGCGTTCAGGAGACCGACGCCAGAATCCCGGCAGCCGATAAAATCCAGACACCCGAAATCCCAACCACATCCTCGTATTCCCACTTGGTTGGTGGGTCCACGCCACCAAACGAGTGGGAGTATAACCTGTGGCGAGCGCAGCGAAAGACCGAGCTTGAAGTGTGGCAAGCACAGGAAGCATGCGAGGGGACTCTCTGCCGGGATTCCGGCAGACAGGATGCCCCTGTCGGTATACTGACAGCTGTCATCCTGTCTGCGGGATATCATATGAATATGTACCTTTCCTGGATATACGTTATGTAGAACACTATATAAATGTGTCAGGATATCCGGACATCGGTGGTCATTCCGAGTTGTTCGCTCGTTGCTGATTTTCGCTATGCTGCAATTTGTTGCTAAATGCACATGCGCATGGTACGCAGCGCGCATGCGCTTAGTTATTTTACTAAAAACTTAGCAGTTTTGCTGTTTGTGCGGCGCTTTTCAGTCGCACTGCTGATTGGTGAGTGACAGGAAAGGGGCGTTTCTGGGTGGTAACTGAGCGTTTTCCGGGAGTGTGCTAAAAAACGCAGGCGTGTCAGGGAAAAACACGGGAGTGTCTGGAGAAACGGGGGAGTGGCTGGCCGAACGCAGGGCGTGTTTGTGACGTCAAACCAGTAACTAAACGGACCGAGCTGATCGCAATCTAGGAGTAGGTCTGGAGCTACTCAGAAACTGCAAGAAAATATTTAGTAGCAGTTCTGCTAATCTTTCGTTTGCTATTCTGCTAAGCTAAGATACACTCCCAGAGGGCGGTGGCCTAGCATGTGCAATGCTGCTAAAAGCAGCTAGCGAGCGAACAACTCGGAATGACCACCATCATTACTAATCATATGTAATTCTTCATTGCTGTAGTTTTCCTATCTACAAATCTGCCTTTTCAGGAAGACAGTTGCCCTGAAATGATTCCAAATCACAACTGTTTGTATCTCACACCCTTTTAATTGAACATTATACACAGTGTAAATATATAAATGTATAATGAGCTGTTCTGCAATCTATACATCTAATTTATCTACAGCTTGGAGTGCTGAGTGGAAAGTTAAGCAGAGGACTCAGGGCCTGATTCACTATCATTTGCTAATGTGACACCGCATGCACTGAACGATTTTCGGCAGACTGCGCATCCGCTGCAAATGCATTGTGCCTAGATCAATATGCGATCACCCTGCGTTTGCAGCCTAAGTGTAAAGTGATCGCACTTTGAATGATAGGAAGTGACTGTTCATGGGTGGTAACATGGTGTTTAAGGATAGTGGTTGGGAAAATGCAGACGTGTCTTGACTGTTTTTGGGGCGTGGATCTGACGTCATCTGTGAACGTTGTGATGAAAAACATGTCGCCCGGTGTGACTGCATTCTCATTATTTGTAGTATGCTGGGGTCTGACACATCTGTCGATTGTGCTTGTTTTTTGCACATGCCTTTTGATTCAGCTATTGTATACAGAGATTTGCAAATGCATCGGTGGTCGTCTTTTATCCTTTCTGGGCGGCTCTTCACATGCAATTTTTATCAGTTGCAGTTTTGTGATAGTCGCTATTTCAGCCTCAATAGCGATCCATAGTAAATTAGACCCTCCGTGAGCTAATTTTGGGTCATGCAGGAGGTTGGCTTAGAGATCCTTAAGTAGTCTGTTATGTGGAATAGAGCAAGCGCGACAGTGGAAGGCTTTATGGCAGCCTGAAAAAGACAGTAGACTTGAAAACTCTAGAGAACCTGCAGGAGAGAGTGTGTGAAGCAGCTGGTTACAGAGGGAACAAGAAGGTACAGTAGTATCCTGAAAGCGGGCTAGGTAATCATCCCTAATGATGTTTCTTAAGAAATCACAGTGTCTCATTTTCTTTCCTCTAATTGAATAGGAAAACCTTGCAGCAGCAGGAAAAACCCCATGCCACTGGATTTGTTTTAATTTCCCGCTTTTAATTGAATTCTGCCCATTGACTGTAAGTGCCAGTTGTGCACCAGTAAAGGTAGAGGCCCATGCTTGGGGGTGTGGCCAGGCTCCAGAGGGGGTGCGGCCAGCCACTACAAATGATTGACTAACCATTAGTGAGTACATGTCTGGGCCCCTTGATAAATATATATACTGTAGTAAATACTGCTAGTGCATACATGATATTGTGCGGGGGCGTATCTAGAGAGGAGGGGACCCGTGTGCAATATCCGGTTGTGGGCCCACTCCTCTCCCAACCCGTAGCCAGCAGCGATGTTAGCGCTCTGTCTGAGCTCTAGAGACTCTGGCACAATGCCAGAGTCTCTAGCGCTCAGACAGAGCACTAACAGCGCTGCTGCGGCTGCCGGAAACGGGACTCAGGGGAAGAATGGACCCACACCTGGACACCAGAAAGGTAAGTATATAGAAGAAATGGGTGCAATGTGTCCGATGTGGGCCCCCTCTGGACCCAGGGGCCCGTGTGCACCGCATACACTGCACCTATTGTAGGTACACCAGTGATACTGTGCCAGATTGATAGCAGCAATGCAATGTAGAAAATACAGTATAGTCCTGTGCAGCATAAGGTAACATGTATAATGTATAAATCAAATGCACAGTCTGGAATGTGATCCCTAGAGGAGTGCGCGGGCCCTTAGGCAGTGGGGCTCACCTGGCATTTCCCTTGTACCCCTTTGGGCCAGTCCGACCCTGTTAATGACTGATCTTATCTGTAGGTCAAATGAATACTGCAACTCATAGTTAGGTTGCCGTATAAATTTACTCTCTGCTTGATCCTGAAGTGGGCATAATGGTGGATGGTGTGGGGGCATGGCATTCTCAATCACGACACTTATTCTGGCCCTGTGTTGGTGACCAGTTCTCTGGAACTCTGTTATTGAATACATGTCCGCTTGTACTGTGTGTGCACAAAACAAGGCTTCTTCCCATTCCATGTAATCCCTCAAACCACATCAGGGATATACTGGTTTCTAAAGAGTTTTCTTTCCTTTGTGAAAGTCCAAAATATTTCCTCTGCTGAAAATCCAGTTGCCATCTGGGAGAGTTGATTAAAATGCTGCAGATGTTTTGTGGATTTTATTTTCATTTATTACAAATGGTGAGATTTCTTTTGATGAGATGGGTTCATGACTCTACTGAGTAGTGTAACTATCTCAAGTACATCCCATTTTATGGTGGCCAGCAATGATGGAGATCCAGCAATATGTAGCTAGCCACCCTCTCTCCAAATTTTGTCTCCCAATTTTTTGAGATACTAGCTTAATGCACAATACAGAAGATGAATAAATTCATCAAAGGGGGCGCGTATGTATGTATGTATGTATGTATGTATGTATGTATGTATGTGTGTATATATATATATATATATATATATATATATAATGTGTGTGTGTATAATCACATAAGCAATTGATAAAAATCACTATTTAGTATAAAGCCCAATAAAGGTTGGCAAGATTAATAAACACACACATCACACATACTCTAAAATGACTTCCAAAACTTCTTATAAGACTCATATGCTGGTGAACATATAACAACCAGTTTCACTTGTTCAAATGACTATACAGAAATGAAATTGAAATTATTTGGCCATGTTGTGCTGTTTGGTCACAGTTAAAATGTTGTAGTGTTTATAATCTCCCGTAAAGTGCTGGCCCAGAATTGCAATCAGACATTAGGTGGGAGTTTAATACTCATAAACTCATCTTCGGGATATTTTCAATGTGCACTTTTAAAACACGGGATTATACCTTCCAAAGTGTCGGTAAAATTCCTCAGATTTTTTGCCACATTGGGCCTGATTCAGAGATGGACAGAAATGGAATGCTGCTGATTCCATCCAATCTGAAGTAGGAATATGCAGGAGACGTCTCTGTACAATTGGGCACAGTTCAAGTGAGTATAGCTAACCATTTCTCCTGAAAATAAGCAACATTTTGCACTCCCTTGTTGCTTCCATCTTGACCCACTAGGCCAGTGGTTCTCAAACTCTGTCCTCAGGAGCCCACACAGTGCATGTTTTGCAGGTAACCCAGCAGGTGCACAGGTGTATTAATTGCTCACAGACACATTTTAAAAGGTTCACAGGTGGAGCTAATTATTTCACTTGCGATTCTGTGAGGAGACCTGCAAAACATGCACTGTGTGGGGTCCTGAGGACCGAGTTTGAGAACCTGTGCACTAGGCCATGAGCATTTGCACAAAGTAGGTGTAAGAAGGATCTACTACGATATGCTGGCTGTCGGGCTTATACTGGCGCCGGGATCCTGATCCTGACCGCCGGAATTCCGGCAGTAGGCGAGTGCAAAAAAGCCCCTTGTGGGCTCACTGCGCTCGCCGCGCTGCAGGCACGGTGGCTGGGGGGAAAGGGGGGGGGGGTGAGCCCCGAGCAGCCATGCTATTTATTCTCCCTCCAGGGGTGTAGTTGTCGAGATGCCGGTATGCTGAGCGCCGAGATATTGAATGCTTCCCATGTAAGACAATACTTACAGTGCAAGGCTACAGGTTCCAAAATTCTGAAATGAGCCTCACTGTTCACAACTCGCTTTTGTAGATGATAGATCTATTATGTTAATAAGCATAATGTAGCTTCATATAATATATTGTAAAAGAATACTGTTTTTTTATTTTATTATGTCAATATGTATGTATGTATATATAATATATTATTAGCTTCTAGCATATGTAAAAAATGGCTACTCTTGTATTCATATAGCAAATGCACTGTAACATAATTATATACATAATTTAGATTTTTATTGTTTGTAATTAAAGTTTCCATATGGATGGCAACAAGAAAATCCAGTGTTATAAGAACGTCTTGCATTCGATTTGACCAGAAAAACAGATAAATAAACACGGAACCTATCGTCTAGTTAAGTCAAACTGGGCTTTCTCACTGTGGTGGTGATAATTTAATGTTATAAAATATCCATTAAACAACACTCAAACTTCCCTATAATTAAAAAAGTAGATATGTGGCCAATTAACAGCGCTATCCGTCCTTATAACATCAGTACCCACATTATAAAGCTCTTTTAATATTCATATAATTCTAGAGTTCAGAAGCACATACTAATTAAAATATGTGCTAAAGTTCCTAATAGAAACTGTAGGGTAGTGATTATTAAAGAGTATAATTATAGAATTACAGCAGAAACAAGAATGACCTCACAGCACTGATAACTTATTCATAGTATTAATAACTTCATTAGATATTTAGTAAATAAACATCTGCATCTTTTTTAAGGCAAATCTGATGTACGCGTCTGTTTAAAATAAAAGGATGTCTTGACATGACAAACAAAACAGATCCAACATTATTGTTGAAACCATAACAACTAAAGAAACCAGTGGTGTGAAAAGAATATCAAGTACTCCGTGCTAATATAATTTCAGAATCCTCAAGGTCATCACGAGGAAAGTGGATGATAGAGACTGGATTTAAATTGGTCTCATTTACAGAACCAGCAGGATGCAAGACTGTCTGGTATAAGTGGGTCCACAGAAAGCTTCTCAAATGGAATAGTCTGTTGCTCATCATAGCTCACATGTAGGAAACTGTAATCATGAGTATACAGTAGCTGGCTGGTGTCCTCAGTACAGCTGCCATTTTTGATCGCAAGCACTTAAGGATACCTGTTGATAATGAATCCGCTCATCCCGTGATGTAAGCAATGCTGCAGCCAAGCTTAGGGTGAGATATCATTGATGTGTACCCAGGGCCGGTGCAAGGTTTCTGGGCACCCTAGGCAAAACTTCAATCTACTTCCCCCTCAACCCAATCATCAATACCCACAAGTCCCTTAGGTGAAAGTGAGGTGGTGGCGTCTTAAAATTTATACAGCTGCCATCTGCATTAAGTTTAACAAGGATGCGTCTCTCAGAAACATCATTCATTTTTTGATGTGCAGACTCACTTGAATGGAGAGTGTCTCCGTCCGGGCGGGCGCACACCCAGGCAGACGCTTACAATGGGAAGCGTCTGTCTGTAGATATTGTATAAAAGATACAGTTGTTCTAGCTGCAGTATTTTATTAACATATGTCAAATATTTGCTAGCTGTTCTGCTTGTTACTGTTAGGGTCTCCTGCTCTGTGCTGCCACGTCGTCATGGCAACCGGGAGACAAGTGATAGCGGAGTAACCTGAGCGTAGCTGATACTCCGGTTCGGGTCTTTTGCTGTGCAGTGGTTACAGGCTCTGTGCACGGCAGGGGATCCGGTGCTGGTTTTTGTGCTCACAGTCTGTGAGGTCTGAGTGGGGCGTGGACAGCACCTGCTATATAAACCCTCTTCTCAGGTTAGGCAGATGCTGCTGAATCTTTGTTGGTTAGTCAGTTCCTGAAAGCTAGCTAGTACTGTGTAAACTTTGTATTTGTTTGTTGCTTACTGCAAATAGGCCTTGGGATTTGGTATTACACTCTGCCAATCCAGACCTAGCAGTAAGACTGGAGTCAGTCGTTTAACCTACTGGGGTTCTTTTGCTACTCTGTGAACCTAGCAAGTTTGCGGCTGTATTCTCAGACTTGCCTGCCAAAATCCTTTCTCACTGTGCAAGGTGTTCAGGTGTCAGTTTAGTGGCAGTAAGCTGAACCAGTGCACTGCAAGTGAGGACTAGGATTGTGGAGACTCTCCTTGTGTCTATTATTCCATCTCTGACCAAGGAGTTTACTGCCACACCCGTTGGTAACCCTTTAGGGTTTTGCTGTTGCCCTTAGCAACAGCATTTCGGGTTCTCTACGTATTAAATCACTACATCTCGCTTCTTTCCATCTGAGCATTCCTAATACTAGGGAGACACCCAGTTTCTTAGCCTTTGGACTTCTCTGTTCATTTTGTGTTTATTGTGTTACCCTATCACCTTCTGTGTATGTAATGTTATATTTCCCAGTCTGTCTGTGAGTTCATTTGTTTTGCATCCCTCACCGTTCAGACACCAGTACATTCCTGCTGGCACTGGTGTGCATAACAGTTACTTAACTTCTACATGGAGTCCTTCATGGGGATTCTTGGGACAGATTAACTTCACTTGTTACATTATTACTGTCTGAAGCAATTATCAAAAATATAATTTTCTGTTCTGGGAATGCTAGCATTGGTATTCTATCATTTATTTTGTACAAAATTGGATCTGTGTGTGGATCAGTTCAGAAACATATTTTCCACAGAATACTGCACTCTTCTTTGTGCATACAGTATAGGGGGTAATTCAGTTCTGATCACTGGGCTTCGCTTTTTGCTGCCCTGCGATCAGATAGTCGCCACCTACAGGGGGAGGGGAAAAGTGCTGTGCAAGTGTGCGATCGCTTCTGTAGCAGAGCTGCACAAAAATCAGTTTGTGTAGTCTCTGCGCAGCCCAGGACTTACTCAGCCGCTGCGATGGAATCCTGCTGATCGGGGCCGGAGCTGACGTCAGACACCCTCCCTGAAAAAACCTGAGCCCGCCTGCGTTTTTCCGAACACACCTGGATAAAGGTTAGTTGACACCCACTTACAGCCACTTCTTGTCAATCACCTTGCGATCGCCCATGCATTCGGATTTTTTGCTCCATCCCGTTGCTAGGTGCCGATGCCTGTTGCTGTTGTGCGACGCGCCGGTGCATTGTGGCTCAGACCCATGCGCAGTTCGTATCTGATCGCACGCTGTGCGAAAACACACAGTAGCGATCAGATCTGAATTATCCCCATAGTCATATACTATTTTGAAGCTCCTTATGAGATATATTTAGCATGCCACTTGTTGATACCGTATAATGAATTCCAGTGAATCTATCTATGATACGTGTTTTGTAGAGTTCTCTTTGTATATATTGTGGATTATTGGTTTTAGTCTATTAAAATCTTTATATTTAAATCATTAAGGTGTGTGGTTTCATTCTTCTTCTTTTTTATCAGATAGGATTTATCCAAATACTGTAACATACATCTCTTTATCAGTTCATAGTAAATTACTAAAAGCTACAAGCTATGTACGACTATTGCTCCACGTTGTATTGCTTTTATTCCCTTCCTCCACAGTTTGTTCTGTCACACTATGACATCTACACTTCCTGACATTGAATAGGACATTTCCCATCACAACAAACCCTACATAAAACAAGAAAGAAAAAAACAGGAAAGAATCAATGAGGAAAGTAAAGTATAAACATTGAAATACTTACCAGATTACATCCGAGACCTTGTCAATTGCTCTTAAACTGTACATACCTTACAAATTAAACTGATTTGCATTATCTATGTTTATAAAACATACTTGCAAGTTTTATGTAAAGCTCTTGCTTTGCCAAGCATGAATTCCCAGTGGCTTCATTTTTTTGGAACTACTTAGCTACATACAGTATGCATTTCCACATATTTGTATTTTCCCATGCTAGCTAAGAGAGCAGGTCCCATACATCTTTATATCTACACCTGCAAAACTATTATAGGTTTTTCTGCAGTGGGGTACACTGTGTTCCACACGGAATACATCAGAGTTTGTCTTATCAGGGGGTGTAGAGTTGGATCTTGATCCGAGGCACCAACTGGCTAAACCTTTGACTGTGCCCAGGATGCATTGCACCGCCTCCTCTATAACCCCGCCTCCGGACACTGGAGTTCAATTTGTAAGTTGGTGCCTGCAGAGCAGGTCACCTAACGGGGGCTGCGCTAGGCAGCACTTTCTATGTCATTCTGACTTGCTGTGCTGCTGCTACATCACCTCCCCTGCAGCGCTGCATACTCCCGCAACTGGGTCCTGGGCACTTGCAGCGGAGGTGCATCGGTTCATAGGCACACCGCCGCTGACGCTCTCCAGGATCGCGTGGCTGCACATCAGGGAGGAGGTAAGAGGGTCCCCCAGGCGGGACCCGCCGGAAAATCGCATTCCGGTTGCGGTCCCAGGAGACGGAACGTGCTGCTGGCGTGGACACTGTATTGCACAGGGACCCCCCCACTATATCCACCAGGGCAGGGAGCGCAGGTCAGATTTTAAGAAATCCATGTTACATAGGCTCCACAGTACCCGGTGGTGAGGACGAGCAGAGGGGATAAGGCGCTGACATGTAGCCTCTCCCCCAGCTCCAGGTGTCATCTACTGCTGGTGTTCCGACCCTGGAGCTGCTTGTCACTCTCCCTCACTCTCTGACTGAGATTTCGGCGCCATTTTCTCACATAGCTGCATCTGGTCTCCGGGACTGCTGGGCTTAGTCTCCTCTAAAATCTCAGCGTTGATGAGGCAGGCGGATTTACACAGTCACTTAAGTATTCTACATGTCATTTTAGACAGTGTTCGTTAAGAACAAGTGTGCTTCTGCTTGAACATTTGGTACAAGTGTTCTGAGATATACATCCAGTATCTACTGTGCATTGTTATATCTGTATATATGTGTATGTATATGTATGTATATATATATATATATATATATATATATATATATATTTCTCTATCGTCCTAGTGGATGCTGGGGTTCCTGAAAGGACCATGGGGAATAGCGGCTCCGCAGGAGACAGGGCACAAAAAGTAAAGCTTTAGGATCAGGTGGTGTGCACTGGCTCCTCCCCCTATGACCCTCCTCCAAGCCTCAGTTAGATTTTTGTGCCCGGCCGAGAAGGGTGCAATCTAGGTGGCTCTCCTAAAGAGCTGCTTAGAAAAGTTTAGCTTAGGTTTTTTATTTTACAGTGAGTCCTGCTGGCAACAGGATCACTGCAACGAGGGACTTAGGGGAGAAGAAGTGAACTCACCTGCGTGCAGGATGGATTGGCTTCTTGGCTACTGGACATTAGCTCCAGAGGGACGATCACAGGTACAGCCTGGATGGTCACAGGAGCCTCGCCGCCGGCCCCCTTGCAGATGCTGAAACGAGAAGAGGTCCAGAATCGGCGGCAGAAGACTCCTCAGTCTTCTTAAGGTAGCGCACAGCACTGCAGCTGTGCGCCATTTTCCTCTCAGCACACTTCACACGGCAGTCACTGAGGGTGCAGGGCGCTGGGAGGGGGGCGCCCTGGGAGGCAAATGAAAACCTTTTTTGGCTAAAAATACCTCACATATAGCCTCCGGGGGCTATATGGAGATATTTAACCCCTGCCAGAATCCGTTAAGAGCGGGAGACGAGGCCGCCGAAAAAGGGGCGGGGCCTATCTCCTCAGCACACAGCGCCATTTTCCCTCACAGAAAGGCTGGAGGGAAGGCTCCCAGGCTCTCCCCTGCACTGCACTACAGAAACAGGGTTAAAACAGAGAGGGGGGGCACTAATTTGGCGTTAGAAATATATAAAAGATGCTATAAGGGAAAACACTTATATAAGGTTGTCCCTATATAATTATAGCGTTTTTGGTGTGTGCTGGCAAACTCTCCCTCTGTCTCTCCAAAGGGCTAGTGGGTCCTGTCCTCTATCAGAGCATTCCCTGTGTGTGTGCTGTGTGTCGGTACGTGTGTGTCGACATGTATGAGGACGATGTTGGTGTGGAGGCGGAGCAATTGCCTGTAATGGTGATGTCACTCTCTAGGGAGTCGACACCGGAATGGATGGCTTATTTAGGGAATTACGTGATAATGTCAACACGCTGCAAGGTCGGTTGACGACATGAGACGGCCGACTAACAATTAGTACCGGTCCAGACGTCTCAGAAACACCGTCAGGGGTTTTAAAACGCCCGTTTACTTTAGTCGGTCGACACAGACACAGACACGGACACTGAATCCAGTGTCGACGGTGAATAAACAAACGTATTCCTTATTAGGGCCACACGTTAAGGGCAATGAAGGAGGTGTTACATATTTCTGATACTACAAGTACCACAAAAGAGGGTATTATGTGGGATGTGAAAAAACTACCGTAGTTTTTCCTGAATCAGATAAATTAAATGAAGTGTGTGATGATGCGTGGGTTCCCCCCGATAGAAAATATGGGCGGTATACCCTTTCCCGCCAGAAGTTAGGGCGCGTTGGGAAACACCCCTTAGGGTGGATAAGGCGCTCACACGCTTATCAGAACAAGTGGCGGTACCGTCTATAGATAGGGCCGTCCTCAAGGAGCCAGCTGACAGGAGGCTGGAAAAATATCATAAAAAGTATATACACACATACTGGTGTTATACTGCGACCAGCGATCGCCTCAGCCTGGATGTGCAGAGCTGGGGTGGCTTGGTCGGATTCCCTGACTAAAAATATTGATACCCTTGACAGGGACAGTATTTTATTGACTATAGAGCATTTAAAGGATGTATTTCTATATATGCGAGATGCACAGAGGGATATTTGCACTCTGGCATCAAGAGTAAGTGCGATGTCCATATCTGCCAGAAGATGTTTATGGACACGACAGTGGTCAGGTGATGCAGATTCCAAACGGCACAAAGGTGTATTGCCGTATAAAGGAAGAGGAGTTATTTGGGGTCGGTCCATCGGACCTGGTGGCCAGGGCAACTGCTGGAAAATCCACCGTTTTTACCCTAAGTCACATCTCTGCAGAAAAAGACACCGTCTTTTCAGCTTCAGTCCTTTCGTCCCTATAAGAGTCATATCTGCCCAGGGATAGAGGAAAGGGAAGAAGACTGCAGCAGGCAGCCCATTCCCAGGAACAGAAGCGTTCCACCGCTTCTGACAAGCTCTCAGCATGACGCTGAGACCGTACAGGACCCCTGGATCCTACAAGTAGTATTCCAGGGGTACAGTTTGGAATGTCGAGACGTTTCCCCTGCGCAGGCTCCTGAAGTCTGCTTTACCAAGGTCTCCCTCCGACAAGGAGGCAGTATGGGAAAAAATTCACGAGCTGTATTCCCAGCAGGTGATAATTAAATTACCCCTCCTACAACAAGAAAAGGGGTATTATTCCACACTATATTGTGGTACTGAAGCCAGAAGGCTAGGTGAGACCTATTCTAAATCTAAAAAAAATTTGAACACTTACAAAGGTTCAAATCAAGATGGAGTCACTCAGAGCAGTGATAACGAACCGGGAAGAAGGGGACTATCTGGTGTCCCGAGACATCAGGGATGCTTACCTCCATGTCCCAAATTTGCCCTTATCACTAAGGGTACCTCAGGTTCGTGGTACAGAACTGTCACTATCAGTTTCTGACGCTGCCGTTTGGATTGTCTACGGCACCCCGGGTCTTTACCAAGGTAATGGCCGAAATGATGGTTCTTCTTCGAAGAAAAGGCGTCTTAATTATCCCTTACTTGGACGATCTCCTGATAAGGGCAAAGTCCAGGAAACAGTTGGAGGTCGGAGTAGCACTATCTCGGATACTGTTACAACAGCAGGGGTGGATTCTAAATATTCCAAAATCGCAGCTGATCCCGACAACAAGTCTCCTGTGCTTAGGGATGATTCTGGACACAGTCCAGAAAAAGGTGTTTCTCCCGGAAGAGAAAGCCAGGGAGTTATCCGAGCTAGTCAGGAACCTCCTAAAATCAGTGCATCATTGCACAAGGGCCATGGTAAAAAAATGGTGACTTCCTTCGAAGCAATTCCAGTCGGCAGATTTCATGCAAGAACTTTTCAGTGGGATCTGCTGGACAAATGGTCCGGATCGCATCTTCAGATGCATCAGCGGATAACCCTATATCCAAGGACAAGGGTGTCTCTCCTGTGGTGGTTACAGAGTGCTCATCTTCTAGAGGGCCGCAGATTCGGCATTCAGTTTTGGATGTTGGTGACCACGGAGGCCAGCCCGAGAGGCTGGGGAGCAGTCACACAAGGAAAAAATTTCCAGGGAGTGTGATCAAGTCTGGAGATTTTTCTCCACATAAATATAGCTAAGGGTAAATTTATAATGCTCTAAGCTTAGCAAGACCTCTGCTTCAAGGTCAGCCGGTATTGATCCAGTGGGATAAAACATCACGGCAGTCGCCCACGTAAATAGACAGGGCGGCACAAGAAGCAGGAGGGCAGTGGCAAAAACTGCAAGGACTTTTCGCTGGGCGGAAAATCATGTGATAGCACTGTCAGCAGTGTTTCATTCCGGGAATGGAAACTGGGAAGCAGACTTCCTCAGTAGGCACGACCTCCACCCGGCAGAGTGGGAACTTCATGGGGAAGTTTTCCACATAATTGTAAACCGTTGGGAATTACCAAAGGTGGACATGATGGCGTCCCGTCTGAACAAAAAACGGGACAGGTATTGCGCCAGGTTAAGAGACCCTCAGGCAATAGCTGTGGACGTTCTGGTAACACCGTGGGTGTACCAGTCGGTGTATGTGTTCCATCCTCTGCTTTTCATACCTAAGGTACTGAGAATTATAAGACGTAGAGGAGTAAGAACTATACTCATGGCTCCGGATTGGCCAAGAAGGACTTGGTACCCGGAACTTCAAGAGATGCTCACAGAGGACTTATGGTCTCTGCCGCTAAGAAGGGACTTGTTTCAGCAAGTACCATGTCTGTTCCAAGACTTACCGCAGCTGCGTTTGACGGCATGGCGGTGGAACGCCGGATCCTAAGGGAAAAGGCATTCAGGAAGAGGTCATTCCTACCCTGGTCAAAGCCAGAAAGGAGGTGACCGCACAACATTATCACCACATGTGGCGAAAATATGTTGCGTGGTGTGAGGCCAGGAAGGCCCCACGAAGAAATTTCAACTCGGTCGATTCCTGCATTTCTTGCAAACAGGAGTGTCTATGGGCCTCAAATTGGGGTCCATTAAGGTTCAAATTTCGGCCCTGTCGATTTTTCTTCCAGAAAGAATTGGCTTCAGTTCCTGAAGTCCAGAAGTTTGTCAAGGGAGTATTGCATATACAACCCCCTTTTGTGCCTCCAGTGGCACTGTGGGATCTCAACGTAGTTCTGGGATTCCTCAAAACACATTGGTTTAAAACCAGTCAAATCTGTGGATTTGAAGCATCTCACATGAAAAGTGACCATGCTCTTGGCCCTGGCCTGGACCAGGCGAGTGTCAAATTGGTGGTTTTTTCTCAAAAAAGCCATATCTGTTTGTCCATTCGGACAGGGCAGAGCTGCGGACTCGTCCCCAGTTCTCTCCCTAAGGTGGTGTCAGTGTTTCACCTGAACCAGCTTATTGTGGTGCCTTGCACCTACTAGGGACTTGGAGGACTCCAAGTTGCTAGATGTTGTCAGGGCCCTGAAAATATGTTTCCAGGACGGCTGGAGTCAGGAAAACTGACTTGCTGTTATTCTGTATGCACCCAAAAAACTGGGTGCTCTTGCTTCTAAGCAGACTATTGCTAGTTGGATGTGTAATACAATTCAGCTTGCACATTCTGTGGCAGGCCTGCCACAGCCAAAATATGTAAATGCCCATTCCACAAGGAAGGTGGGCTCATCTTGGGCGGCTGCCCGAGGGGTCTCGGCTTTACAACTTTGCCGAGCGGCTATTTAGTCAGGGGCAAACACGTTTGTAAAATCCTACAAATTTGATACCCTGGCTAAGGAGGACCTGGAGTTCTCTCATTCGGTGCTGCAGAGTCATCCGCACTCTCCCGCCCGTTTGGGAGCTTTGGTATTATCCCCATGGTCCTTTCAGGAACCCCAGCATCCACTAGGACGATAGAGAAAATAAGAATTTACTTACCGATAATTCTATTTCTCGGAGTCCGTAGTGGATGCTGGGCGCCCATCCCAAGTGCGGATTATCTGCATTACTTGTACATAGTTACAAAAATCGGGTTATTATTGTTGTGAGCCATCTTTTCAGAGGCTCCGCTGTTATCATACTGTTAACTGGGTTCAGATCACAGGTTGTACAGTGTGATTGGTGTGGCTGGTATGAGTCTTACCCGGGATTCATAAATCCTTCCTTATTGTGTACGCTCGTCCGGGCACAGTACCTAACTGAGGCTTGGAGGAGGGTCATAGGGGGAGGAGCCAGTGCACACCACCTGATCCTAAAGCTTTACTTTTTGTGCCCTGTCTCCTGCGGAGCCGCTATTCCCCATGGTCCTTTCAGGAACCCCAGCATCCACTACGGACTCCGAGAAATATAATTATCGGTAAGTAAATTCTTATTATATATATGTGTGTGTGTGTCTGTGTGGGATTTTACTAGTCCAGTGCAGTTTTAATGTTTGTCTGAATTAATTTCTGCATTGTAACTGTGACTGAGTGTGCCTGTAGCTGCTGTGTGGATTTCATTAGTGTATCCCACCTATTGCTATCACTGTATTCTGTACCCTGGGGGGCTAGGTGCATCAGGGTCTCATATATAGTATATACTATTTAGTGTGTTTTACTGTGTGTTTCAGTCACATCATACTGCTTTAATCCTCTGTTTGTGTCACATAACATAAGGGGGTTATTTGCAGGAATTGTTTTTGTCTGGCTATTTTGTACTGTTTAGCTCTGCGGCTACATCTGCTATCATGTCTGCCATGCAGGGCGGGAAATCCGCGGACGCTTCTGCATCATGCAGGGAGTGCACCACGGATTTACCTGAGGGGGAAGTTATAACTGATGGTTTGTGTACTGGGTGCCATACATCTCCCAGTCAGCCAGCAGCTCCCATAGTCACTCAGGAGCCACCTTGCAAGCATTCTCCAGTATGTTGCGTACGCTGGTTTCACGTCCTGTGGGACCTTCTGTGCCACGGCAACCACATATTGTCCCTGTAGTTAATCCACCCTGGGCAGACACTGTCTACACAGATACAAAAATTAAATCAATCATTGGTGGTACAAAAGCCTACCTCACGCCCCGCTGGTGTTAAGAGGTCATCTAAGCAGGCCGCTTCCTCCTCACAATCCACTAAAATTTCAGATAATTTTTCTGATGAGGATGGGGAATATACTGATCCGTCAGACACTGGAGGCTGTTAACCTGATTCTACTAATTGATGATGAGGTACTGTAGATCCCACTACTGCATCTAAGAAACCTGATAAGTTTAAACGTCAGAAGGTTGCTAAAGTAGCCTTACCGCAGTCTGATCATTTCATTGACATACGTCAGGAATCCTGGTCTGCTCCAGGAAAGAAATTCTCCCTGTCTAAAAAGATGCTAGCTCGTTATCCTATTCCTGCAGAGTTGTGTAACAAATGGGAAAATCCACCGCCGGTAGACTCTCATGTTGCCCGTCTTGTGGTGTCCTCTACTCTTCCTGTCACCTCACTGAAGGAACCTATGGATAAGCATGTGGAGGGATGCCTAAAGTCTATTTACTCCCTTACCGGTGCTGTACATAGACCCACTATAGCAACCTCCTGGGCCGCGAAAGGAATTGAAGCATGGGTTCAGGCATTGGAGAAAGAGCTACCTCAGGATGTATCTGACACTGCCAGACAATATCTGTCTAATATTACCACCGCCGCCCACTATATTCAGGAGGCATCCTCTGAGGCAGGTATTATGGCGGCCAAGACGTCTACCACGTCTATACTGGCTCGCTGTATTCTGTGGTTGAGGTCCTGGAAGGTGGACCTGGACTACAAAAAGACCCTGGAGGTGCTCCCTCCCCAAAGAGGATGTCTCCCTTAAAAGGATCTAAACAAGATTGTGACTGACTTGGCATCTGCCAAGACTGCGTTTCTCCCATGTACTAATCCTTCTGCTCCGAAGGCTAAGAGTATCACTTTTCGTTCCTTTCGTCCTCCAGGAAAAGCGAAGGGTCAGACGTACCCGAGACAGGCACGTACTTCCAAAGCCCAAATCTAAACAATCCTGGGCTACCCGTCAGCCTGCTTCCAAACAGGACAAGCCCGCTGCATGATGGGCCGGGCCTCCTTCTGGGGGATCCCACGGTGGGAGACCGACTTTTATAATTCACCCAGGTCTGGTTAAAGACCACTTCAGACGCATGGGTGCGAGAAGTCTCTCACGGGTACGCAGTCTCTTTCAAGAGACGTCCCCCTCGCCAGTTCTGCATGACGGTTCTTCCTTCGGATCCGTTGAAATCGCAGGCTCTACACCTGGTTGTACGATCCCTCCTGGACACAGGAGTGGTAGTACTGGTACCTCTGTCCCAGAGAGGCAGAGGATACTCTTCGACTCTGTTTCTAGTCCCGAAACCCAATGGATCCTTCCGGCCTATACCCAATCTCAAATCTTTGAACAAATTTGTGAGAGTGTCCAAATAACATATGGAAACCCTGCACTCTACTGTGCTGGCCATGGAACCTGAGGACTATATGGTATCCCTAGATATACAGGATGCTCACCTGCATATACCTATTGCGATTTCGCATCAGCAATATCAGTGGTTTGCTATTGGCAACCTACATTATCAATTCCAGGCTCTGCCATTTGGATTAGCCGCGGCCTCTCTGATTTTCACCAAAGTCATGGCTTTGATGATGACCCTTCTCTGCCGTCAGGGTATCAGGATCCTGCCATATCTGGACGACTTGCTGATCCTGGCGAACTCCCAAGATGTTCTCCTCCGTCATCTGGAACTGACGGTCCAATTCCTGCAAGCCCACGGGTGGCTCATCAACTGGAAGAAGTCCTCGCTGGTCCCTGCTCAAAGCATGGTGCACCTGGGGGCACTGCTGGGCACACACAGCCAAAGACTGTTTTTGTCCTCGGAGAAAGTCCTGAAACTTCAGGACAGGATCAGATGCTTCCTTTCTCGCCCACTAGACGAGTTTTGATACACTCAGCAATGCAAGTACTAGGCCTCAGGGTGTCGACTTTCGACATGGTAGAGTACGCTCAATATCATTCCCGCCCTCTGCAGATGTTAATCCTTTTCAAAGTGGGACGGCCTGCCTCATCAGATCAGGTCTCAAATGATCTCCTTGACTCTGGAGGTTTGTCTGTCGCTGATGTAGTGGCTACAGGTCCAGCAATTGAGCAGGGGCCATCCCTTCTGGATCCCCGACTGGGTCCTGCTGACAACAGATGCAGTGAGGGGACGGCGTGCGGTGTTGGAGCAGCACTCTTTTCAGGGTCGGTGGACCAAGGAGGACTCTCTCCTCCCAATAAACATTCTGGAATTGTGGGCAGTGTTCAATGTCTTGACTCTTGCCCTGCCTCTGACACAGAATAGGCTTGTTCAAGTACACTCAGACAACACCACCACGGTGGCATACATAAACCATCAAGACGGCACTCGAAAGCCGCATGGCAATGATGGAAGTATCAAAAATCCTTTGTTGGGTGGAACTGCCAGCA
Source organism: Pseudophryne corroboree (assembly GCF_028390025.1). Classification (NCBI taxonomy): domain Eukaryota; kingdom Metazoa; phylum Chordata; class Amphibia; order Anura; family Myobatrachidae; genus Pseudophryne; species Pseudophryne corroboree. The sequence continues at coordinate 350,663,759 of NC_086444.1, forward strand.
ATATCGGCAGTGTTCATTCCCGGAGTCCTCAACTGGGAAGCGGATTTCTTCAGTCGTCAGTATGTTCATGCTGGAGAGTAGAGTCTTCATCCGGAAGTCTTTCAACTCCTAGTGTAAAAGTGGGTCCTACCAGATGTGCTACTGGTGGCGTCTCGACACAATCACAAGGTTCCGGTCTTCGGATCAAATACAAGGTATCCTCAAGCAGCATTCATGGATGCACTGGCAATTCCATGGAACTTTCGGCTGCCATACGTGTTCACTCCAGTGTCACTCCTGCCCAGAGTACTACGGAAGTTCAAGCAAGAACGAGGAATACTACTTCTAGTCGCTCCAGCGTGGCCCAGACGGCAGGGTCTATCGATAGAGCGTCCTCTTCTACTTCCTCAATGCCCAGACCTCCTCGTTCAGGGCCCTTGTGTCTACCCGGACCTGGCCAGGCTGGCTTTGACAGCGTGTCTCTTGAAGCTTCACTCCTGAGGGCCAAAGGATTCTCAGATGCGGTTATCCAAACTATGCTGAAGGCCTGCAAACCGGCTTCGGCGCGGTTTTATTATAGGGTCTAGAATTCTTACTTCACCTGGTGTGCTGCTAAGAATTACGATGCATACAAATTCAGGACTGCCAGACTTATGACTTTTCTGCAACAAGGCCTAGACTTAGGCCTTTGTCTGGCCTCCCTCAAGGTTCATATATCTGCCTTGTGGGTTTGGTTTCAGAGGAAAATTGCGTCTATTCCTGACGTTCATACTTTCACTCAGGGAGTTTTACGGATTCAACCTCCCTATGTCCCTCCTGTGGCTCCATGGGATCTGTCTGTTGTCTTGAATGCCATACAAGAGTCTACATTTGAACCTCTTGAGTCTGAGGGCCTTAAATGTCTTACGCTTAAGGTTGTATTTCTGCCGGCTATTGCCTCTGCTAGGAGAGTGTCGTACTTAGGCACTTTGTCCTGTCGTCCACCCTTTCTGATCTTTCACCGTGACCGGGCAGTTCTTAGAACTCGCCTCGGTTATCTACCTAAGGTGGTGTCATCTTTCCATCTTAACCAAGAGATTGTGGTTCTGGCTTTTATCTCTTCTGGTCTGTGCTCCAAAGAGCGGTCTTTGGATGTGTTACGGGCTCTCCGTATTTACTTGGAGAGGACTGCCTCTATCAGGAGGTCAGATTCCGTTTTTGTACTTTTTTGGTTTTCACAAACGTGGCTGGCCTGCGAATAAGCAAATCTTGGCCAGATGGATTAGAATAGTGATTGCACAAGCCTAAGCGCAGGCTGGACTCCCAGCTCCTGCTGCTATCAAAGCCCATTCTACTCGGTCTGTTGGACCTTCTTGGGCAGCCCGCCGAGGCGCGTCTGCTGAACAACGGTGGTCCTCAGTGAACACGTTCATTAGGTTATGTGCCTTTGATACTTCCTCCTCCCAGGATGCTTCCTTTGGATGACAGGTTCTTGTGCCCGCTACGTTGCATCCCCTCCCATGGCGAACTGCTTTAGGACATCCCCGATGTTTCACTGTGGAACATAGTGTACCCTGCTGCAGAAAAGCAGATTTATGGTAGACTTACCAGAGTTAAATCTCTTTCTGCGAGGAACACTGGGTTTCACAGGGCGCCCACCCTGACGCACTTAGCTTCTTTGGGTTTGTATGGCATTAGCCGCTGGTCCCTTCTCCTGTTGTGAGAATGTGGTTCTATGTGACTAACATTTGCCGTCTTTTACATGCTACTGCATTGGACTGGTTAACGAAACTGAGCTCCAGTGTCCGGAGGCGGGGTTATAGAGGAGGCGGTGCAATGCATTCTGGGAACAGTCAAAGCCTTAGCCTGTTGGTGCCTCAGATCAAGATCCAACTCTACACCCCCTGATAAGACAAACTCCGATGTATTCCCTGTGGAACCCAGTGTACCTCGCAGAAAGATTTAACTATGGTAAGTCTACCATAAATCTCCTTTTCATTTTCCTCTTTATAAGGACAGTGGCCGTAATACCAGTGAGTTTTTTCCTTACCTGATAAATAATGTAATTAAATATTGCAAGTCAGTAGCGAGTAACATAAAAAACCTTGTATAGTAAAATGGAGAGGTGTGATGATCCATTGTTCTGTGCTTTGTGCAGCATCAAAGTGCAAAATTGGTACAATGTAATTGTGACCCTGATGATAAATGTAATCAAAGTAAACTTGCCTCAGCAAAGTTGTAGGTGCTTCCTTTTGTTTTTGCTAGGGGCTATTTTAGGGAAACCTATTAGTGTAACCCAAACATACTGTATACACTGCCATAGATTTACAAAGTCCTAACAGCTAAATGGTGGCAGGGCATGCTGAGATGTGTAGTTGAACAGCATCTGGAGTGTCAAAGGTTACCCAATGTTAGTACAATTGGTGTAATGGTAAGCATTACTGCCTCACAGCACTGAGGTCTTGTGTTCTTTTCCCACCATGGCCCTAACTGCGTGGAGTTTGTATATTCTTCCTGTGCTTGCATAGGGTTTCCTCCGGGTACTCCAGTTACTGCTGCACCTATGTATAATGCCCACATGAACCCCTGGGCTCATATATTGTGCATACTGTAAGTCTGGCTCTGGTACTAGCCAGTGCTTCCAGAGTCATTTACCTCACGGCACGTCCCTGTACAGTAGGTAGGCATATTGTTTATCTACAGTACAAATATCACAGTACCATCTCAAACGACAGTAGGCCACTGTATGTTTATTCAAGTTGTAGGTGTCCACATGATCTAGTTGCAATCATGGGTTAATTCTGATCTGTCTTTATCTGTGTGGAGTTTGTATGTTTGCACAATTTTGCTCAGGTTTCCTCCCATTCTCCTTAAGACACATTGGTAAGTTAACTGACTTCTGACTACTGTATCTGTGTAGAAGGGCAGGGACTAATGTTATTGATGAACTTATTTCTGTTACATTTTTGCGCAATATGCAGCCACTATAAAAATATCTTCAAATACATAAATGTGGGTGTATTAGAGATTTCCAGTTGATCACTGTGACAGCCTCTCAGTGAATGGGAGATACCACCCGCCTCACCCCACCGCACGTCACTGATACCACCCAAGTTACACACCAGACCGATGCCTGAAAGTTGTAAAAAAAAAAATTCAATTTGTTTTTCAACTGAGATTGGTGGCATAAAGTTTATTCGAATTTGTAGTACATAACCTTACATTGCACAAAGCAAACAAGGTGATCCACAATATGATAGAACAATGTTTATCGCACAGAGTAAGAAGCTTTTCCTACTATATTCAGTGAGTCAGGGTTTAGAATGATCATGATATTTTTTTTTTCAATTGATTTGTCAGGACAAGTAATTGGTGTAAAATCCAAGAAAGCATAATTGAAAACACTAAAGGAGCATACACACTGTGCTATTCTTGCTATGGCCAATTTTGACTGTGTAATTCCCTTGAACTCCATGGAGCCCATCTTGACTATACAGGTTGAGTATCCCATATCCAAATATTCCGAAATACGGAATATTCCGAAATACGGACTTTTTTGAGTGAGAGTGAGATAGTGAAACCTTTGTTTTCTGATGGCTCAATGTAACAAACTTTGTTTAATACACAAAGCTATTAAAAATATTGTATTAAATGTCCTTCAGGCTGTGTGTATAAGGTGTATATGAAACATAAATGAATTATGTGAATGTACACACACTTTGTTTAATACACAAAGTTATAAAAAATATTGGCTAAAATTACCTTCAGGCTGTGTGTATAAGGTGTGTAAGTAACATAAAAGCATTCTGTGCTTAGATTTAGGTCGCATCACCATGTTATCTCATTATGGTATGCAATTATTCCAAAATACGGAAAAATCCGATATCCAAAATACCTCTGGTCCCAAGCATTTTGGATAAGGGATACTCAACCTGTACTAGAAATAGCTCATTGTAGATTGTACACTTTATAGTCAAAATTGTACTGCCTGGACAGCCTATTTCTTCCTGCGAAACCGACCCCGCGGGAGCGTGCATCAGCATCACAAGCTGTTTATGTTTTCTACCAATATGGACTATGCAGTCCATATCGGTAGTTCATAACACACCGTGTGTATGCCCCTTGAGATGTTTATTATATTATGAACTGTTTTGGGTCTTGAGGACCGAGTTAGATAACCTGTGGTCTAGACTGACCGTATAATGTAATGTAAAAATAGAGGTGACCAGTCTAAGGGCCTTACTCAGACCTGATCGCTAGGCTGCATTTTCGTACAGCCTGTAATCAGGTCTGAACTGCGCATGCGCATGCAACGGGACGGCGTGAGAAAAGCGATCGCACGGGCAATCGCAAGGTGACTGACAGGAAGAGGTCGTTTGTGGGTAGCAACTGACCATTTTAGAGGAGTGTCCGGAAGAACGCATGAGGGACCAGGCGTTTGAAGGGAGGGTTTCTGACGTCCGCTCCATCACCGATCATCGCACTGGAAGAGTAAGTCCTGGTCTGTGCGGAGACTGTGCAGCTCTCCTGCACATGCGATCGCACACCTGCACAGCGATTTCCCCTTCCCTGTAGGTGGCGACTACCTGATCGCAGTGATGCAAAAAACGCACCCCAGCGATCAGGTCTGAATTAGGCCCTAAGTGCAGTACAGTTATTTTTACTTGTACCCATTACTGTGAAAAATGGTTTACTCATCTTCCAGCAAGATAGCTAAGTTCTTCAGCACCTGTATGTTTGTAGCTTTGTATTTTGCATTTGCCAGACCTTAAACAATAGGTGTGGACAGGGGAGTGTTGGGATCTTATAGTGGCACTTTAAAAAATAAGTCTGAAAGTGGCCTTGTAGGAGGGACAAACTCAACAGTAGGTGGGACCCACACACCATTAGCCTTAACGTGTGTACACATGGTGAGATTTCGGCTACGCCCGATTCTCACTTTGCAATATGGACTGTGGTCGGTATCGCAAGCACAGTCACCTTTACTGGCTATGTGCGATTTTGGCTAAGTGTCAATTTTGACTATACTTTTATACTAGATCGACTGAGCAGGTAAGTCAATTTTGACTATCTAGGCTTGCGATACCGACCTCGGATCGGTATCGCAAGGTGACTTTCACCCTGCGATCTGCACTAACTTTCCATGCGATTTTGATTGTATAGTCAAAATCGGAAGCAAAAATCTCACCGTGTGTACTCACCATTAGCCACATCATTGATGTGCACTTCAGTAGTAGGTGGGGTGGCAGCAACAGTATATGGAGCCAATGGCAGTAAGCAGAGCTAAGACACAAAGAGACAAAACATTCGACTAATACAGTAGGTGGAATATACATAATTAGGGAAGCACACTAGTGAGTGGTATACATGCGTTGCTTACATCAGTGTTTAATTCAGAAGATACTGTTACAGGGTTAGCATTAATGTGATTGTAATAATATTTTTTATTAACACTTTCATATATAGCACAGCAAATTCTGTTGCGCTTTACAATTGGAAACAGTGATAAAACAAACCCGGGTAATAACAGACACTCATAGAGGTAAGAAGACCCTGCTCTTCAGCTTCAAAATTCTTGTTATTACATGAGTTTAAGCCACAATCAGATACATCAATGTGCGCTGGGTCATATACATATTAAATATCATACTGGTTCAAAAGTCACCCTAGTAGTGTATTGTTGGGAGAAAACACTGTTATCTGTATACCTGTATATAGAGAGCGCATCAAGTGACTGCTATAAAATATAGCAAACATAATAGTGTTGTATATACACTAAAGAGAGCATCATGGGGGGTTGACATACAATATAGCCTGCATCCTATTCACTTCTATACAAAATAGGTTTCCTAAGGATCGTAGACATTATACAACACCTCTTTACAATATTGCCCTCATCCTAGTGACCAATAAACAATATAAAGAGCATTCTAGTGATCGGTATACAAGAGCGCATCCCAGTTACTGGCATACAATGTAGACTGCATCCTAGCGATTGCCTGGCAATACAGATAACATTCTAAGGGGTCTATTCGTGAAGCAGAGAGAAGTGTAGAGAAGTAAGCCAGTGGAGAAGTTGCCAATTGTAACCAATCAGCACTGAAGTAACATATATAATTAGCATACTATATACTTGTACGGAGCAGCTGATTGGTTGCCATGGGTAACTTCTCCACAGGCTCACTTCTCCACTCTTTTCACTGCTTCATGAATAAACCCCTAAAGATCTAGTGTTAGTCCATATATGTTTGGACACTGACACATATTTAAGCTACAGTTAAATAATTAATATGGTTTTAAAGTGCAGACTATTAGCTTTATTCACATCCAGATTGGAGGAAGGGGATAGGAACTGTTTAATCTGTGGCCCCCTCTTTTTCATGGGACCAAAAGTAATTGGAAAATTGAATTCAAATGTTATCGCCTACGATCTCCCATCTAAACTGATGGGACATTGCAGGGGGCGATATACAGTTGATGTCCCCTGTCACACTGAATGCACCCATTAGTGTTGGGTTTAATTGCGTAATGCGCCTACACCCGACTAAACTAATGGGTGCGATCATGAAAAGTGCCGTTTGGGCGCCCAAACAGATCACTTTTTCACAAATGTGGATGCCAGCATCCAGTTGCGCCTGAACAGAGCTAGATTATAATAGCTCTGTACAACACCATCTAGTGGCTGCTGGCGGTAAAAACATTTGAATCGCGCCCAGAAACTGTTACATGGACAGGTCTGGCCTATTCCCTTGTTAATTTTTTTTTTATCAATTAACCAGGCAAAAGGTCTTGAATTGATTCCAAGTGTGGCATTTGCATTTGGAAACTGTTGCTGTGAACCCATAATAAGTGGTCCATGAGTTTTCAAGGCAAGTGAAACAGACCGTCCTTAGGCTGCAAAAAATAATGTAAAAAAAAAAGAGCAGGAATCTTAGGAGTGACCAAACCAACAATTTTGGAAAATTAGGAGAAAAGAAGAACACATTGGTGAACTCAGCAACACAAAAAGGCCTGGACATCCACGGAAGAAACAGTGATGGATGATTACAGGATCCCTTCCATTGTAAAGACCATTGTAAAGAAAAAGTACATCATCCAGCCATGTGAACAACACTCTCCAGGAGGTAGGGATATTAATCTCCAAGTCTACCATAAAGAGAGGACTTCACAAGAGCAAATGCTTAGGGTTCACCACACAGTTTAAACCATGCGTAAGTCTCAAAAATAGAAAGGCCAGATTAGACTTTGACAAAAAAAAAATCTAAAACCAGCCCAGTTATGGAACAGCGTTTGGACAGATGAAACTAAGATCAACCTGTACCAGCATGATGGGGAGCAAAATGTATGGCGAAGGCTTAGAATGGCTCCGGTTCTGAAGTATACCACATCTTCTGTAAAACATGGTGGAGGCAGTGTGATGGCATGTTCCTGCATGGATTCCAATGGCACTGGGTAACTAGTGTTCATTGATGATGTGACAGAAGACAAATTGGCAGAATGAATTCCGAACGGATTAGATATACAGTGCATCCGTAAAGTATTCACAGTGATTCACTTTTGCCACATTTTATTATGTTACAGCCTTATTTCAAAAATGGAATAAATTAATTTTTTCCGACAAAATTCTACACACAATACTCCATAATGACAACGTGAAAAAAGTTTTTTTTTTTTTTTTGCAAATTTATTAAAAAGAAAAAAATAAGACATCACATGTACATAAGTATTCACAGCCTTTGCCATGAAGCTTAAAATTGAGCTCTAGTGCATCCTGTTTCCACTGATCATCCTTGAGATGTTCCTACAGCTTAATTGTAGTCAACCTGTGGTAAATTCAGTTGATTGCACATGATTTGGAAAGGCACACACCTGTCTATACAGGATTGTCTCAAGGCACAAATCTGGGGAAGGGTACAGAAAAATATCTGCTGCTTTGAAGATCCCAATGAGCACAGTGGCCTCCGTCATACATAAATTGAAAAAGTTTACTCCTCCTAGAGCTGGCCGGCCGTCTAAACTGAGTGATCGGGAGAGAAGGGCCCTAGTCAGGAAGGTGATGAAGATCCCGATGGTCACTCTGTCAGAGCTACAGCATTCCTCTGTGGAGAGATGAGAATCTTTAAGAAGGACAGCCATCTCTGCAGCATTCCACCAATCAGGCCTGTATGGTAGGGTGGCCAGACGGAAGCCACTCCTTAGTAAAAAGCACATGGCAGCCCGCCTGGAGTTTGCCAAAATGCACCCGAAGGACTCTCCGGCCATGAGAAACAAAATTCTCTGGTCTGACGAGCCAAAGATTGAACTCTTTGGCATGAATGCCAGGCGTCATGTTTGGAGGAAACCAGGCACCGCTCATCACCAGGCCAATACCATCCCTACAGTGAAGCATGGTGGTGGCAGCATCATACTGTGGGGATGTTTTTCAGTGGCATGAACTGGGAGACTAGTCAGGGTAGAGGGAAAAATGAATGCAGCAATGTTCAGAGACTACTTTCCGAATACGCTGTATACTGTCTGCTTAGATTGAGTCAGATTCTGCAACGTTGTGCTTCACAGTACAAATTGAAAATAACCCAAAACATACTGCGGAAGCAACCCAGGAGTTTTTTTCAATTCACGTGCGGAAGACAGTACTAAAGACAGAACGACCCAACTGAAAACATCTGCATTAAAGACTTAGCACAGCATAATAAAGGAGGAAACTCAGCATTTGGTGATATTCATTGGTTGCAGACTTTAAGGCAGTCATTGCCTGTAAATGCAATTGTAACACTTAATGTAGCACTTTTTAGCACCTAAATTGTGTTTGTTTTGTTTCTTTACCAAAGTAACACTTTTTAAAAATTTTAATTATTACCTCTCACCTACAGTATGTAACACTCTCAACACGTTGCTGCTGCTTTTTTACTAATGTAACACTTTTTAACACCCTGGACTTAAACCTAATGGTGCCCACACATGGTGAGATTCGTGCTAGGTGCGATTTTAGCATATACAGCACGGGTGGCCAACCAGTCAGAGACAAAGAGCCAAAAAAAATGTGTTAGGCACGTCAAAGAGCCGACATCGAGCCGAAGAAGCACATGCAAAATGGGGGTGGCCTTGTGCCTTCTAGGCCACGCCCCTGGTATAAAATACATTGAAAAGGGCAGATCAAACATAAAATACATTGAAAAAGTCACTTCCACATAAAATAATTGTAAAAGCCAGATCCACATAAAATATATTGAAAAATCCAGATTCACATAATACACTTCAGCTCCCCCATGTGTCACTCCAGCCAACACCCTCCTGTCACTCCAGCCAGCACCCTCCTGTGTCACTTCAGCCAGCACCCTCCTGTGTCACTTCAGCTTCCCCCAATTCATGCCACTACAGCAGCCCCTTATGTGTCCTCTGTTTGCTTGTGGGTGTCTCATCTCTAGTATCTGACTCCCTCAGTTCTAAGTCCCCGTAATGCTGCTGCATGTTTTTCTGGAGAGCAGTGGTTACCGGATCTGTTGTGGTCATGTAACTTTGTGTGTTAGGAGCCACATTTTAAGAAAGAAAGAGCCACAGGTTGGCCACCGCTGATATACAGTGTGTGCTATGCGATTTGAACTACAGATGGAGCCACACTCATCTAGTGCGGCTCCATTGCAGATGTGCACTCCCGGCGGGACTAGGTGATCCGGCACCTAGCCTGGCTAAAGGAGTGCACAGAGATGCTTCTATTATAGTGCATGTCACAGATGCACGTGCGGCCCAGGCGCTGCGATGAGCGCGCCCAGGCACACACGGAGCCACTATTAGCGTGGCTCCACCTGTACATGCGATTTTAAACTACACCTGATTTTGACTACACTACAATATGTAAGTATGCGAGGTAGTACAAAAATACGCATCACATCACAAGGGAAAATAAACACGGTGCGATTTGAACTAGATGCAATGCGATTTCAGCTAAAAAGATCAAATCGCATGCGATTATCGCACCGTGTGTGGGCACCATTAGCGTTAAGATGGGTACACACTGGCAGATATATCTACAGTTCAATCGATCTGCAGATATATTTGCCGATGGTGGTTGTTCATACAGAAAGATGCGCCAATATATCTTAAAGATATATCTGCTGTTCAGTCTGTCTGCAGCTATATATGCAGATAGGGGTTGTTCATACACACTGAGACATGCATTAATATATCTGCAGATATATTGGCCATCTGTGTTGTACAGCAGATGCAAAATATCTGTGAAAAACGTCTTATACAGTATATTGCTTATACACACCTGCAGATCAGCCAAATATATATTGGCCGATCAATTGATTGGCCAATATATCTGCCAGTATGTACCCAGTATTAGGGACTCATCAGATGAAGTCACCATGTCGCCGTTTGTTTGCCCATATTTTTGGCAAAAATTATGCTAAGCACCTCAAATTTAGGGGCTCATTTATCAACAAGTGATAAAACTTGCTGTGAGTGATAAAACTTGTGTATGATAAATGGGACACCAGCTAGTCAGCTCTTAACTGTCGTGTTTAAAAATTGACAGTTGGGTGCTGATTGGCTGGAGCACCATTTATCATGCGCAATGAGTTTGATCATTCACAGTGAGTTTTATAAGTCGTTGGTAAATGGGTCCCTTAACAGTGCAGAGTTTATTATAAGTATTCTGATTAGCATTGTTTAGTATTTAGAGTGTGCACCTGTATTTTATCTTTTTTTCTCTGTGACGTATTAAAAATTAGCATTTTATTTATGATTGTATTAATTTGTCCGGGCTGTATTCATGTGACTGGCGGTCACATAACCTCCCCCTACATTCCGCTCTCTCACAATCCCGACGGTCAGCATGCTGACAAACAGGGGCTATTCCCACTCGTGGGTGTCCACGACACCCATAGAGTAGGAATAGAACCCATGGTGACCGCACTTCAGTTGTATCCCCAATTTCAAATCAGTTGTGGTGGTTTGCAGAGCCAAAATCAGGAAAAATGTGTTCGTGTCCATATATGTATGGAACTAACTTTATATACTGGGTGCATCCTTGATGTTGCAATATAATACAGAGAGAATCCTAGTGTATTCCACACATTATCATCTTTTCATAAGTAATTAACTCATTGTAACGTTAATTCCCTTAACAATATTAACTCCAACATAAATTATTTTATTTATATATTTACTAACCCCCTCACTGCCTACCTCAGTCTTGTCAAAAGAATGAAGCCCTTCATTTTAAGCAGCTTCATTAAGATCATTAACCCATTCAATCTCATAATCAAATCATATCAATTCCTCTGTTTTCAATATGAACGTCTCTTAATAATACGCATCCTTTCTCCAGCCCACTCACATGTTGCCAATCTAATTTCTTCCTCCCGCCCTTTTATGCCTGCTGTTTTTCCGATTCCTCCCACCATTTTTACTCATCCGTTGCTGTTCCGATTTGTCCTCTGTTTTGCTGTCACATGGTATGTCCACAGTGTGGAGGAAGGGGATCCAGCTGCATCGTATGAAAAGGAGGGACCATGTGATCTAATCGCAAGTTGCATGATTGAGAACTATATCCAGGCACCTGCGGATGGACAGCCTGCCAACTATGCCAAACAAGGCTTCTCCTGGTCAGGGCTGAAGCATGAGCGTCATCTCCTGTTCACTCCTGTCCTGGGAAGCAATGAATAGATGTTTGGAAGGGAAAAAATCAGAGCGCTAGGCACGCCCCAATAATGACAAGGCCATACACCCAACGTCGTGACAAGGCCATACACCCAACGTGACAGAGGGGTCCAGATTCATGGATCGGAAATGTTTGGAGGTATGGAAGGTATGCACGGTTTTAACTGAAGCAATTGGCAGATTGGACTTTGATGTTGAAACTACTGAGCAGAAAATGAAGCACTCAAAACTAATGAACACTTTGCAAAAGACTGTTCAAGGACATTTTTAAATGCAATGCAGTTTGACATGTTGATTTTGCCAAATTTGGAATCCTGACAACTCAATTACACAGTTGTACGAGATATGGAAATCTTCATATAAAAAACACTAGCACCTCAGTACTGTGATCTGCATCTGAATTTAGCATTTGATAAAGGGCAGGTACGTCACTTTTAACAAGTATAATTGTGCAGGCATCAGTCAAACATTTAGAGGCAATATTTGTGTATTTATTTATTTTCTGGTGGAGCATCGGAAATGTCATGAACGCTTCAACACCACAATTGAAATTCACATTAGCTATATGAAGTGTATTGAACTTGATTAGTATATTTTTATTTTGTATGTGTGTATATATGTATATGACACTGACACCTTCCCATATAACTTTGGGTGTAAGTCTGTTTTATTCGTCAGGATGACAGACAATTTTCTCAAAATAAAACTGTTTCCTTCTTGGCAATCCTTAGCACTCACCTAACATAGGGGGTCATTCTGAGTTGTTCGCTCGGTAATTTTTTTCGCATCGCAGCGATTTTCCGCTTAGTGCGCATGCGCAATGTCCGCAGTGCGACTGCGCCAAGTAAATTTGCTATGCAGTTAGGAATTTTACTCACGGCTTTTTCTTCGCTCTGGTGATCGTAGTGTGATTGACAGGAAGTGGGTGTTACTGGGCGGAAACTGGCCGTTTTATGGGTGTGTGCGGAAAAACGCTACCGTTTCTGGGAAAAACGCGGGAGTGGCTGGAGAAACGGAGGAGTGTCTGGGCGAACGCTGGTTGTGTTTATGACGTCAACCCAGGAACGTCAAGCACTGAACTGATCGCAGATGCAGAGTAAGGTTGAAGCTACTCAGAAACTGCTAAGAGGTGTGTAATCGCAATTTTGAGAATCTTTCGTTCGCAATTTTAAGAAGCTAAGATTCACTCCCAGTAGGCGGCGGCTTAGCGTGTGTAAAGATGCTAAAAACAGCTTGCGAGCGAACAACTCGGAATGACCCCCATAGTACAACTATCTATCACAGCTGATCCAGCATCAATTGTCCCACTCCTTTGAGATCCAGCACCTTTTTAGAGGCTAAGCTAAACCTAGGCTAGGCTATTTTTTGTCCTGAATCTGAGAGCTCCTTCTTTCCCTCGATAAAGTTTAGCATTCATAGTGCTCTGTTTGACATATCTGAATACAATTTCAGCCTGTTAGCTGCGTAAATAGCGTGTGTATATGTATGTGTGTGTGTATATATATATATATATATATATATAAAATGTGTGTCTATATGTGTGTGCATGTATATATATATATATATATCAGTCTACTTGTCCAGATACACCTTTTCACTATAGACAATGTGGAAAATTGGGGAACAAGGGTGTTATGGAACTCCAACACAATTGCATGAGACCCCTAGAGCCACTGGGAGGGTCTTCCACCTACAACAGCCGGCCGCTGTTAACGTAGCATATTATGCACACACCAGTACTTAGGATGCTGCCAGGTCCTAAACCTCAAGTAGCAGGCTAATACAATTGGATGGAGACTGCTGGATAATTTGCTGGAGTAGTAGCACAAGGCGCATAGGGTAGCCATGTGGAAACGGCACACACTGGATTAACTGGCAGAGCAGGATCAAAGCTGCAGCAGGTAGGGCACTGTGTATGGTAAAGCAACTGAACACAGTGCGGCTGAAAATGAGTGCTAGCAGGTTGAGCTGTGGGAGTCAGAAACAAAAGAGAAACAATGGGAAAGCAAAAACCAAGAGTTAGATAACAATAGCAAATCTAGGTTCAGACATGACTAGGAAATCCAAGGCACTGACATGCAGAGTAGTTACAAAAACAGTATCAGAATACAGGAATCTGGGACACAGACTAGCAATTTACGCTAAAGTACAAGCTATAACCGGCAGGGTGGAGCAGGACTGATTGCATTATAACAGAGAGTAGATCCAATCAGGACAGCTAGAATTGGAAGGCTCACATAATTAGTAATTCCATGCAGTGCTGCGTATAGCCCAGGCTCCTGGACTGCTAGGTAACTGCAGCTATCCAGTGTTCCACTTCCTAGCAACCAGCTGAACTGTCGGGCATTGCAGCAGATGACGATGTGTCCCGAGAACCAATGGGACCCACTGAGAAGACAAGCCGCAGTGGCAGCTTGAAACAGTACCCCCCTTCCCCTTCTTGAGAGGGATTAATAAAAACCTAGAACCAGACATACAGAAATTCCTTGAAGAAGGATCTCTTCAGATCCGCAGCATGCAGATATCTTCCAGGCACCCATGATATCTCTCCAGGCCCATAGCCCTTCCAGTGAGCCAAGAAATGGACTTGCCCCCATACAGACTTGGAATTCAGGATCTTCTCCACAACATACTCTTGGTGACCATGGACCAGAACTGGAGATGGTTTCCTAGGAAGACGTCTTAGAAAATCCTGCAGGCTTTATGAGAGAGTAATGAAAGGTATTAGAAAGGACTTTGGCAACTTGAGGCGCAAAGCAACTGAATTTGTTTGCTTAATAATCCGAAAAGGGCCAATGTACATTGGTCCAAATTTATGTGAAGGAGTTTAATATTCTGCGTGGATAACCACACCATGTCAATCACTTTGAATGTCTACAGCCTTCAATGCTTGTCCTCAGAAATTTCAAATGGAAGGAAGCTTTGTTGAGAGCATGGGGTGCCTTTCTCCAGAATGCCTTGAGGCGATAAACTGAGTTTTTAGTGTTTGAGGCTCATCTTTCAAAGAGACAAATGAGTTTGCTCTGGGGTGACATCCGAATACACAAATGAAAGGAGACACCTTAGTAGATGAATGACAAGCATTTTTATATATGCAAATTCCGCTATGGGTAAGTATCACACTTAGAGATGTACAGTAACACTGGAGATACTGTTCAAGCGATTGGTTGACACGTTCTGTCTGACTATTTGACTGTGGATGATATTCAGATGATAGACTAAGGTTAATACCTAAAGAGGAGCAGAAAGATTTACAAAATCGGGCAATGAACTGGGTGCCTTTATCAGACACAATATCCAACGGTAATTCATGCAACCTAAAACATGCTGGACAAATAATGAAGCCAGATCTTAAGCTTTGGGGAGTCAATGGAATAAAATGGTTAAGCCCTACCCAAATAGTATTATACATAGAGGACACTGGTAAATCCACAATTAAATCCATAGAGATACAGTATGTGGTCATGGTTTAAGAAGTACAGACAGAGGTAGGAGATGTCCTGCTCGTGACACACAAGAAGTCTTATTCTTGGCACAAATTTCACAAGACTGCACAAATTCCCTGATGTCTTGTAACAAATTGGTGCCATTTATAGTGCATTAAAAATGATAATATAAATTACAGTGTTTGTTTTTGTGCTTACCAAAAAGTGCTATAAAATGTGCTCATGAAATCAAGTTGTTGTGTTGAACTTCAGTATGGACTCTTAAAACTTCAATGGAATCAGCATGCCCTCAGAACAACAGAGACACAAAATAGTGTAATATGTTCCAAATAATTGAGTGTGTAAATAAAATAGTTAATTGACCATGCACCTTAAAAATTAGAAACTAGTTTCAAAGACCAATCATATAGGTGATTTTTATTTTTAATGATCCACAAGAAAACAGCATGGGACTCTAATGAAACTTATAGCAAAATCGTTTACCTCACAAAACGGGCAGGCAATAATCTGTTACCTTACGGGCAAGCAGTACACATTTCAAAAGCTTATCTGGGGTCCTCAAAACACTGGTAATGGAGTTTCTTAGACAACAAGACTGTCTATAGAATGTTTATCAGAAAAACGTATTAAGCAGTAGATCGTAGTGGTGTATGGACTGACGCATTTCATCTGATCCAAACAAGCTTCCTCAGAGGTTGTGTGGCTCACTGGGGGCAATAGTAATTATTTATACCCAGAGCAATTAAGGTACATTGATTAGAAAATTGTCCATTTCTGAATTTGTCTGAAAACTGAAAGTGACATAGTGGATGATATCACTTCCGCCACTACTATATACATCAAAATTGTTCAGCCCACAGAAGAATATTGCATCTTTTAATAAAGCCAGACGAAATCTAATAAAATGCTGATGTAAATTACATTTGCAGATATAGACAGCATAAGAAAATCAAATATCATATAACGGATTGGTGCAACATCACATCCAGTAATGTGGAATGACTTGTCACTTTCATGTAAATAAACTGTACAATATACAGGTAAACTATATTTTTACATAATAAGTACCATCTCAAAAGCATAGACGTCACATACACACACTTTTGAAGACATTTCAGATGTACAAGATGCTGCGCTATTCCGCATGTCAAAACTGCATCTATGTAACCTTTTTGCTTATGACAAGTCGGAATTGCCGACCTGTTGGAAAAACGGCAGCCCAATTGAATAGGTCGGAACACTATTCGAAAACACTAGTGATGTCTGGCGCTGTTGTATGTATGTATATATATATATATATATATATATATATATATACATATATATATATAAATATGTGTAGTTGCGAGTGGGTGCCTATATACACAGTCAAACCCACTCCGCACAGGTATCAGGGAATTAATCCAATACTCTCATACCTCACAAGATCTATCCAGCAGCAACAAAGGTGAGATGGCCTGTGGATATGGCCAACACAATCCACCCGATTTTTAGAAAACCGGGGCCCTCATTCCGAGTCGTTCGCTCGGTATTTTTCATCGCATCGCAATGAAAATCCGCTTAGTACGCATGCGCAATATTTGCACTGCGACTGCGCCAAGTAATTTAACAATGAAGATAGTATTTTTACTCACGGCTTTTTCATCGCTCCGGCGATCGTAATGTGATTGACAGGAAATGGGTGTTACTGGGCGGAAACACGGCGGTTTATGGGCGTGTGGATGAAAACGCTACCGTTTCCGGAAAAAACGCAGGAGTGGCTGGAGAAACGGGGGAGTGTCTGAGCGAACGCTGGGTGTGTTTGTGACGTCAAACCAGGAACGACAAGCACTGAACTGATCGCACAGGCAGAGTAAGGTTGAAGTTACTCAGAAACTGCAAAGTAGTTTGTAATCGCAATATTGCGAATACATCGGTCGCAATTTTAAGAAGCTAAGATACACTCCCAGTAGGCGTAGGCTTAGCGTGTGTAACTCTGCTAAATTCGCCTTGCGACCGATCAACTCGGAATGAGGGCCCGGGTGTGAACTAAAACAAACAAAAAAAACCCCTTGCGCTATTCAGACTCAATTAGAGGCAACAAGGCTTAAATAATCTCAAATAAGATTATAATTACAAGATGATTTTATTATCTATAAAATTGATCAAATATGAACATATATAATTCATTAATAACTGTAATATGCGCATATACATAAAAATAAGACTAAAACATTAATAATAATACAACTACTAATGAGCATAAGAGGTGGATCATATAACTAACAGTGACCACAGTGGGCTAGACACTGATAACATCCTTGCTTTTAATTTTCAAATAAGACCTTCTCATCAAATGTGTTCATGAGTCATTCATAATTAGATATCATATGGTGTAATATATTTGAAGCCTTTGTTTAAAGATCTCTCAATGAATAGAATTCATCCAATTGCTCACATATACTGATGGTGCTTTACTTGTGGGATATCATTCAAAAAGGTCATGGAGGAAGTAATACACACCCGGGACTCTTAGTGCATCGCAAGCACCTGTGAGAACAAAGCTCCCGTCTCAATTGCCACAAATGATGTCCTCCGTCTCCCACTGAAACTGGCTCCCGTGCACACACCTGTATTGGTTTGGAGAGAGAAGTAACAGTCCGGCTCCCGGAGCCCCGCGCACTGCAGGCGCTAGAGATAGATTCCGCTCCTGTTTTCCAGCCGCCGCATATAGCGTCCTCTCGTCTCCTGCGTGTCAGTCTCAGACACCGCTGCACTTCAATGAGAGCTAACAGCCAAGGTCCACCGGGTCACAGATAGGGCACTTTCTCTGACGCGTTTCGCTTCTAATTGAAGCTTCCTCATAGAGTTACTCTATGAGGAAGCTTCAATTAGAAGCGATCGCGTCAGAGAAAGTGCCCTATCTGTGACCCGGTGGACCTTGGCTGTTAGCTCTCATTGAAGTGCAGCGGTGTCTGAGACTGACACGCAGGAGACGAGAGGACGCTATATGCGGCGGCTGGAAAACAGGAGCGGAATCTATCTCTAGCGCCTGCAGTGCGCGGGGCTCCGGGAGCCGGACTATTACTTCTCTCTCCAAACCAATACAGGTGTGTGCACGGGAGCCAGTTTCAGTGGGAGACGGAGGACATCATTTGTGGCAATTGAGACGGGAGCTTTGTTCTCACAGGTGCTTGCGATGCACTAAGAGTCCCGGGTGTGTATTACTTCCTCCATGACCTTTTTGAATGATATCCCACAAGTAAAGCACCATCAGTATATGTGAGCAATTGGATGAATTCTATTCATTGAGAGATCTTTAAACAAAGGCTTCAAATATATTACACCATATGATATCTAATTATGAATGACTCATGAACACATTTGATGAGAAGGTCTTATTTGAAAATTAAAAGCAAGGATGTTATCAGTGTCTAGCCCACTGTGGTCACTGTTAGTTATATGATCCACCTCTTATGCTCATTAGTAGTTGTATTATTATTAATGTTTTAGTCTTATTTTTATGTATATGCGCATATTACAGTTATTAATGAATTATATATGTTCATATTTGATCAATTTTATAGATAATAAAATCATCTTGTAATTATAATCTTATTTGAGATTATTTAAGCCTTGTTGCCTCTAATTGAGTCTGAATAGCGCAAGGGTTTTTTTTTGTTTGTTTCGGAACACTATTCGACCTAAAAAAAAGTCTTGAATTGAATACCCCCTATGTCTGTATGCTGTACCTCCTCTGTTTGCACACTCAGCTAAAAACAAATGACAGAGTGCTCCCAGCTGGCTGCCTCTGTTGATTCCTCCATGGGCAGTGTGTACATGTGGATCTGTTCATACAAGGTATATCATACTACTACAGTTTTTGAATATATGCCTTGGGTCCCTGTATGGTTTATCTCCTCAAGTTTAGCCTTCGTAGTGCGCCACATGGCTGCCTCACCTGGTACGCTCGTGGATGAGATGAAAAATATATGGAGCTGACGGTTATGTTGGGACCCTACGCTAAGCGTTCGAATGCTGCAGTCACTCATTTTATGTAATCTCTTCCAGGTATAACCTGTCCTACCCAGGGTAATCCTACGTAGTACATCCATGATGACTGCCATGCCTGGTACCTTTTGTGGGTGGAATATACAACCTGTGGAAGTTATTATGCAAAATGTCTGCACCAACCAACCCTGTACTATGCTTATTGTGCTCTTGAGGTTTTGTTGTTTACATTATTTTTGTGTGGTTTTCTGCTTGCTGTGATTCTAAATTCTTTGTACAGTGTACTATGTTTTTGGTATCTGTAAAGCGACTTTGAGTCTTGCTGGAGAAAAGTACTGTATAAATAAAAATGTTATTACTAGTGTAAACTGTGGTATGTTTTTCTTCAGATAGGATATTATTATGTTTCATGCAGGTGAAAGAGTTTCTGAAATTACTTTAAGTATTAAATATTATTATTTGTTACCAGCTATTTATATAGCACACATATGTTTTGAATCGCTCTACAGAAAAATATTTTGTTAATCACATCAGTTTCTGCCCTAGTGGAGCTAACAATCTATATTCTTATCAACATGTACATACATACACACATATATGTATGTATGTATGTATATATATATATATATATATATATATATATATATATATATTATTAGGGTTATTATTTTTCAGGAGCCTGTTAACCTAGCAATATATTTTCGGGGTGTGGGAGGAAATTGGAGTACCCGGTGGAAACCCACCCGAGCATGGGGAGAAAATGCAAACTCCACACAGTTAGGGTCGTGGTGGGAATCAAACTCAAGACCTCAGTGCTGTGATGCAGTAATGCTAACCATTATACCAATCACACTGCCTTTAGGTAAACTTTGGCACTCCTGATAACGTTCAACCTCACATCCCAGAATGCCCTGCCACCAATTAGCTGTTAGGGCATTTTAAATCTGTGGCAGTGTATATGTTTGGGTTACACAAATAGGCTTTCCCTAAAACATTCCCTACCAAAAACAAAGGGAGCACCCACAACGTTGCTCAGGCGAGTTTACTTTGATTACATTTATCATCAGGGTCACAAATATATTGAACCAATTTTGCACTTTGATGCTGCACAAAGCACAGAACTATGGATCATCACACCTGTCCATTTTACTATACAAGGTTTTTTATGTTACTCGTTACTGACCTGCAATATTTCAATACATTAATTATAACGTAAGAGAAAAACTCCCTGGTATTACTGCCACTGTCCTTATAATGAGGAAAATGAAAAACTTTTAATTTGCAGGTGAGGATAACAAGATGGGTGAGACACACAGGATCTTGTTGGGAATTGAACCCAAGACCTCAGTGATGTGAGGCAGTAATGCTAACCATTATACAGACCGTGATGTGCTAAACTGAAAAATGAAGAGCATAAACCTCATTTCTGAATATTATTTATTATAAATTATTTATTTTTTTCTTAAACTTTCACATATTGGGCCTAATTCTGATTTGGAAATAAAGCAAAACAAGCAAGTAACTTTGTATATAGAACAAAACCATGTTGCAATGCATGAGAGCAAGTACATTTAATTTTTTTATGTGCAGGGTAAGTACTGGCTGCTTTTACATGTACTGTAGCCCACAAATGTTAGGCAGCTTTATTTTTACTCTGCAATTTAGATTTCAGTTTGGACACGCTCCTCCAAAATCTAAACAGAAACATGGGGCAGGATGTGAGGATGCCTGAGATCTCCAGAGGTGCGAGATACTGGCCAATCTCAGACTTTTTTTTTAAAGGGGCAATCACTTACAACTAGAGATGAGCGCCGGAAATTTTTCGGGTTTTGTGTTTTGGTTTTGGGTTCGGTTCCGCGGCCGTGTTTTGGGTTCGACCGCGTTTTGGCAAAACCTCACCGAATTTTTTTTGTCGGATTCGGGTGTGTTTTGGATTCGGGTGTTTTTTTCAAAAAACCCTAAAAAACAGCTTAAATCATAGAATTTGGGGGTCATTTTGATCCCAAAGTATTATTAACCTCAAAAACCATAATTTACACTCATTTTCAGTCTATTCTGAATACCTCACACCTCACAATATTATTTTTAGTCCTAAAATTTGCACCGAGGTCGCTGTGTGAGTAAGATAAGCGACCCTAGTGGCCGACACAAACACCGGGCCCATCTAGGAGTGGCACTGCAGTGTCACGCAGGATGTCCCTTCCAAAAAACCCTCCCCAAACAGCACATGACGCAAAGAAAAAAAGAGGCGCAATGAGGTAGCTGTGTGAGTAAGATAAGCGACCCTAGTGGCCGACACAAACACCGGGCCCATCTAGGAGTGTCACTGCAGTGTCACGCAGGATGTCCCTTCCAAAAAACCCTCCCCAAACAGCACATGACGCAAAGAAAAAAAGAGGCGCAATGAGGTAGCTGACTGTGTGAGTAAGATAAGCGACCCTAGTGGCCGACACAAACACCGGGCCCATCTAGGAGTGGCACTGCAGTGTCACGCAGGATGGCCCTTCCAAAAAACCCTCCCCAAACAGCACATGACGCAAAGAAAAAAAGAGGCGCAATGAGGTAGCTGACTGTGTGAGTAAGATAAGCGACCCTAGTGGCCGACACAAACACCGGGCCCATCTAGGAGTGGCACTGCAGTGTCACGCAGGATGGCCCTTCCAAAAAACCCTCCCCAAACAGCACATGACGCAAAGAAAAAATGAGGCGCAATGAGGTAGCTGACTGTGTGAGTAAGATAAGCGACCCTAGTGGCCGACACAAACACCGGGCCCATCTAGGAGTGGCACTGCAGTGTCACGCAGGATGGCCCTTCCAAAAAACCCTCCCCAAACAGCACATGACGCAAAGAAAAAAAGAGGCGCAATGAGGTAGCTGACTGTGTGAGTAAGATAAGCGACCCTAGTGGCCGACACAAACACCGGGCCCATCTAGGAGTGGCACTGCAGTGTCACGCAGGATGGCCCTTCCAAAAAACCCTCCCCAAACAGCACATGACGCAAAGAAAAAAAGAGGCGCAATGAGGTAGCTGACTGTGTGAGTAAGATAAGCGACCCTAGTGGCCGACACAAACACCGGGCCCATCTAGGAGTGGCACTGCAGTGTCACGCAGGATGGCCCTTCCAAAAAACCCTCCCCAAACAGCACACGACGCAAATAAAAATGAAAGAAAAAAGAGGTGCAAGATGGAATTGTCCTTGGGCCCTCCCACCCACCCTTATGTTGTATAAACAGGACATGCACACTTTAACCAACCCATCATTTCAGTGACAGGGTCTGCCACACGACTGTGACTGATATGACGGGTTGGTTTGGACCCCCCCCAAAAAAAGAAGCAATTAATCTCTCCTTGCACAAACTGGCTCTACAGAGGCAAGATGTCCACCTCATCATCATCCTCCGATATATCACCGTGTACATCCCCCTCCTCACAGATTATCAATTCGTCCCCACTGGAACCCACCATCTCAGCTCCCTGTGTACTTTATGGAGGCAATTGCTGCTGGTCAATGTCTCCGCGGAGGAATTGATTATAATTCATTTTAATGAACATCATCTTCTCCACATTTTCTGGATGTAACCTCGTACGCCGATTGCTGACAAGGTGAGCGGCGGCACTAAACACTCTTTCGGAGTACACACTTGTGGGAGGGCAACTTAGGTAGAATAAAGCCAGTTTGTGCAAGGGCCTCCAAATTGCCTCTTTTTCCTGCCAGTATAAGTACGGACTGTGTGACGTGCCTACTTGGATGCGGTCACTCATATAATCCTCCACCATTCTTTCAATGTTGAGAGAATCATATGCAGTGACAGTAGACGACATGTCCGTAATCGTTGTCAGGTCCTTCAGTCCGGACCAGATGTCAGCATCAGCAGTCGCTCCAGACTGCCCTGCATCACCGCCAGCGGGTGGGCTCGGAATTCTGAGCCTTTTCCTCGCACCCCCAGTTGCGGGAGAATGTGAAGGAGGAGATGTTGACAGGTCGCGTTCCGCTTGACTTGACAATTTTCTCACCAGCAGGTCTTTCAACCCCAGCAGACTTGTGTCTGCCGGAAAGAGAGATCCAAGGTAGGTTTTAAATCTAGGATCGAGCACGGTGGCCAAAATGTAGTGCTCTGATTTCAACAGATTGACCACCCGTGAATCCTTGTTAAGCGAATTAAGGGCTCCATCCACAAGTCCCACATGCCTAGCGGAATCGCTCCGTGTTAGCTCCTCCTTCAATGTCTCCAGCTTCTTCTGCAAAAGCCTGATGAGGGGAATGACCTGACTCAGGCTGGCAGTGTCTGAACTGACTTCACGTGTGGCAAGTTCAAAGGGCATCAGAACCTTGCACAACGTTGAAATCATTCTCCACTGCACTTGAGACAGGTGCATTCCACCTCCTATATCGTGCTCAATTGTATAGGCTTGAATGGCCTTTTGCTGCTCCTCCAACCTCTGAAGCATATAGAGGGTTGAATTCCACCTCGTTACCACTTCTTGCTTCAGATGATGGCAGGGCAGGTTCAGTAGTTTTTGGTGGTGCTCCAGTCTTCTGTACGTGGTGCCTGTACGCCGAAAGTGTCCCGCAATTCTTCTGGCCACCGACAGCATCTCTTGCACGCCCCTGTCGTTTTTTTAAAAATTCTGCACCACCAAATTCAAGGTATGTGCAAAACATGGGACGTGCTGGAATTTGCCCATATTTAATGCACACACAATATTGCTGGCGTTGTCCGATGCCACAAATCCACAGGAGAGTCCAATTGGGGTAAGCCATTCTGCGATGATCTTCCTCAGTTGCCGTAAGAGGTTTTTAGCTGTGTGCGTATTCTGGAAAGCGGTGATACAAAGCGTAGCCTGCCTAGGAAAGAGTTGGCGTTTGCGAGATGCTGCTACTGGTGCCGCCGCTGCTGTTCTTGCGGCGGGAGTCCATACATCTACCCAGTGGGCTGTCACAGTCATATAGTCCTGACCCTGCCCTGCTCCACTTGTCCACATGTCCGTGGTTAAGTGGACATTGGGTACAACTGCATTTTTTAGGACACTGGTGAGTCTTTTTCTGACGTCCGTGTACATTCTCGGTATCGCCTGCCTAGAGAAGTGGAACCTAGATGGTATTTGGTAACGGGGGCACACTGCCTCAATAAATTGTCTAGTTCCCTGTGAACTAACGGCGGATACCGGACGCACGTCTAACACCAACATAGTTGTCAAGGCCTCAGTTATCCGCTTTGCAGCAGGATGACTGCTGTGATATTTCATCTTCCTCGCAAAGGACTGTTGGACAGTCAATTGCTTACTGGAAGTAGTACAAGTGGGCTTACGACTTCCCCTCTGGGATGACCATCGACTCCCAGCAGCAACAACAGCAGCGCCAGCAGCAGTAGGCGTTACACGCAAGGATGCATCGGAGGAATCCCAGGCAGGAGAGGACTCGTCAGAATTGCCAGTGACATGGCCTGCAGGACTATTGGCATTCCTGGGGAAGGAGGAAATTGACACTGAGGGAGTTTGTGGGGTGGTTTGCGTGAGCTTGGTTACAAGAGGAAGGGATTTACTGGTCAGTGGACTGCTTCCGCTGTCGCCCAAAGTTTTTGAACTTGTCACTGACTTATTATGAATGCGCTGCAGGTGACGTATAAGGGAGGATGTTCCGAGGTGGTTAACGTCCTTACCCCTACTTATTACAGCTTGACAAAGGGAACACACGGCTTGACAAATGTTGTCCGCATTTCTGGTGAAATACTTCCACACCGAAGAGCTGATTTTTTTGGTATTTTCACCAGGCATGTCAACGGCCATATTCCTCCCACGGACAACAGGTGTCTCCCCGGGTGCCTGACTTAAACAAACCACCTCACCATCAGAATCCTCCTGGTCAATTTCCTCCCCAGCGCCAGCAACACCCATATCCTCCTCATCCTGGTGTACTTCAACACTGACATCTTCAATCTGACTATCAGGAACTGGACTGCGGGTGCTCCTTCCAGCACTTGCAGGGGGCGTGCAAATGGTGGAAGGCGCATGCTCTTCACGTCCAGTGTTGGGAAGGTCAGGCATCGCAACCGACACAATTGGACTCTCCTTGTGGATTTGGGATTTCGAAGAACGCACAGTTCTTTGCGGTGCTTTTGCCAGCTTGAGTCTTTTCAGTTTTCTAGCGAGAGGCTGAGTGCTTCCATCCTCATGTGAAGCTGAACCACTAGCCATGAACATAGGCCAGGGCCTCAGCCGTTCCTTGCCACTCCGTGTGGTAAATGGCATATTGGCAAGTTTACGCTTCTCCTCCGACAATTTTATTTTAGGTTTTGGAGTCCTTTTTTTACTGATATTTGGTGTTTTGGATTTGACATGCTCTGTACTATGACATTGGGCATCGGCCTTGGCAGACGACGTTGCTGGCATTTCATCGTCTCGGCCATGACTAGTGGCAGCAGCTTCAGCACGAGGTGGAAGTGGATCTTGATCTTTCCCTAATTTTGGAACCTCAACATTTTTGTTCTCCATATTTTAATAGGCACAACTAAAAGGCACCTCAGGTAAACAATGGAGATGGATGGATACTAGTATACAATTATGGATGGACTGCCGAGTGCCGACACAGAGGTAGCTACAGCCGTGGACTATTGTACTGTACTGTGTCTTGCTGCTAATATAGACTGGATGATAATGAGATGTAGTATGTATAAAGAAGAAAAAAAAAAAAACCACGGGGGATGATGTAATCTCAACCTCCAACGCCATTTTACATACCTCCGTCCCGTCTGACCCAGCCTTTTGGCTACTAAATCACTCCACTACCCCAATCTCTACCTACAAGTCATCATTAATATGACACCTGGGCAACGCAGCACGAGCAGTGATCCCCACAATGTGGAAATCTGTCAACCCCCCCACAAGAAATACCTGGTTTTCCAGATTAGATTATTATATGAACATGGAAGACGTATTAATGAGCGCAGGGGACAGGCGTTCCGAATTTACTGCTATATGGTGGCCTTGGATAGATTACAAGACATCCGAACCATATACGACTTACATTTCCTCTACAAAATAGAGTAAAGGACGGGAGCTGGCTTTCGACTCAATTGGTAATGGGATCTTAGATGAAAAAGCCTAACGCCTGAATCACGGCACATGTCTTACTCTCCTTGCTTATCATACTCGGTTCAGTCACCCCAATCTTCTGATGTTTTCTTTCCCTTTTTCTTCTTCTTGTTACATATCTATCCATTATTAGTTTCCTTTAAACCAAAATGTTAATGTGGACTACAACTATCCAGAATATGCGATTATCGATCTATATACGCTCGTGCTGTCATACCATTCTGACTTTGATTGATACCCAGATATGTTTTGCAATTTGTTGTAAGTCTATATTATTACAATAAAAACAGATTATACAAAAAAAAAAACCACGGGTAGGTGGTATACAATTATGGACGGACTGCCGAGTGCCGACACAGAGGTAGCTACAGCCGTGGACTACCGTACTGTACTGTGTCTGCTGCTAATATAGACTGGTTGATAAAGAGATGTAGTATGTATGTATAAAGAAGAAAGAAAAAAAAACACGGGTAGGTGGTATACAATTATGGATGGACTGCCGAGTGCCGACACAGAGGTAGCTACAGCCGTGGACTACTGTACTGTGTCTTCTGCTAATATAGACTGGTTGATAAAGAGATGTAGTATGTATGTATAAAGAAGAAAGAAAAAAAAAACCACGGGTAGGTGGTATACAATTATGGACGGACTGCCGAGTGCCGACACAGAGGTAGCTACAGCCGTGGACTACTGTACTGTGTCTGCTGCTAATATAGACTGGTTGATAAAGAGATGTAGTATGTATGTATAAAGAAGAAAGAAAAAAAAACCACGGGTAGGTGGTATACAATTATGGATGGACTGCCGAGTGCCGACACAGAGGTAGCTACAGCCGTGAACTACCGTACTGTGTCTGCTGCGACTGGATGATAAATAATGATATAAAAAAATATATATATATCACTACTGCAGCCGGACAGGTATATATTATATAATGACGGACCTGCTGGACACTGTCTGTCAGCAGAATGAGTTTTTTATAGAATAAAAAAAAAAACACCACACAAGTCACACGACGAGTGTTTAACTTTTTCAGGCAATCACAATATAGTATACTACTAACTATACTGGTGGTCAGTGTGGTCAGGTCACTGGTCAGTCACACTGGCAGTGGCACTCCTGCAGCAAAAGTGTGCACTGTTTAATTTTAATAATATGTACTCCTGGCTCCTGCTATAACCTATAACTGGCACTGCTCCCCAGTCTCCCCCACAATTATAAGCTGTGTGAGCACAGTCAGATATATACATAGATGATGCAGCACACTGGGCTGAGCAGTGCACACAGATATGGTATGTGACTGAGTCACTGTATATCGTTTTTTTCAGGCAGAGAACGGATTATATTAAATAAAACTGCACTGTCTGGTGGTCACTGTGGTCAGTCACTACTAAACTCTGCACTCTCTACAGTACTCCTAAGCTCCAGTAAATCAAGTGTCTCTGTCTCAAATCAATCTCACTCTCTCTCTTCTAATCTAAATGGAGAGGACGCCAGCCACGTCCTCTCCCTATCAATCTCAATGCACGTGTGAAAATGGCGGCGACGCGCGGCTCCTTATATAGAATCCGAGTCTCGCGAGAATCCGACAGCGTCATGATGACGTTCGGGCGCGCTCGGGTTAACCGAGCAAGGCGGGAAGATCCGAGTCGCTCGGACCCGTGAAAAAAAACATGAAGTTCGGGCGGGTTCGGATTCCGAGGAACCGAACCCGCTCATCTCTACTTACAACGCATGGTTTTGCCTTGTAAGTGATTGCCCCTTTAAAAAAAGTCCGAGATTTTTTTTATCCTTTAGTTAATTTTAACCTTTTTTTTATCCTTAGTTCTTTGTAAGGATATTTATATGTCTAGCCCAAGCATGTTTAAATAGCTCTACTGACATAGCCTGTACCACCTCTGATGAGAGACTAGTCCACTTATCCACTACCCTTTCTGTGAAGTTATATTTCCCCTTCCAGTTGTGTATGTCCTTGAGTTCTAATGCTTCTCTTCCTTTGAAGAATGTTTCCCTCCTGTACTTTGTTAAAACCCTTGGTATAAATCTCTCTGCACGTTACATCTGCCCCACCTATAGTGCAACATGGTTTTGCCCAGGTGTACAGTTGCGTTTTTTGCTTTAACTCCAAATCCGAATCAGGCCGCTGATGTCATGTCTGACACTGCATCTCTGAAAACCCCATTAGTACACTTCGGCTGTAGCTGCGGTTCCAGTAATCACTCTGTTCGCTTCTTCACACAAAGAGCTGTATGTTGTGAAATAACTTGATCTGAGAAAAAGTTTGTATGAAGTTTTATTTTTAATTGCAGTCTGCAAGGACAGAGCATTTACAGCCTTGAAATTCTGATGACACAAGCCAGGTTTTACAGTCTTTATATACCCAGTGGTTAAACCGCATACAGTACATACAACTATGCGTGCTTGTATCTCCACTAAATTCATAATTTCAAGATATTTCTTTAAATACCATATGAGAATCACTTGTGTTTTTGGCAGATCAGTCTAAACATGTTTACAAAAGGGAACTACTACTGCTTCTGTGATTTATGCTGGGTACACACTGGCAGATATATTGGCCAATCAGTTGGTTGTCCAATATATCTTTTGCTGATCTGCAGGTGTGTACAAGCAATATGTCAGTGAAAGACGTTTTTCACAGATATATTGCACCTGCTGTGCAACACAGCAGATGACCAGTATATCTGCAGATATATTAGTGCATCTTTCAGTGTGTATGAACAATCCCAATTTGCATATATAGCTGCAGATAGATTGAACTGCAGATATATCTGCCAGTGTGTACCCAGCTTAAAAGTGTAAACCATTCAACCTCAATCATATGTTGTAAGCATAACAGTAATGGGCCCTACACACTGGGAAATAATACTGATAGATATGAACGATCTCGTCGAGATACCGTTCATATCTTTCAGTGTGGAGGCACCAGCGATGAACGATGCGAGGACCCGTGCTCGTTTATCGCTGGTGCCCTGTCGCTTGTGCATGCAGGCCAATATGGACGATCTCGTCCATATTTGCCTGCAGTGCTATGGAGCACAGGGTTGGGTGGCGCTGGTCTACTCCTGCTGCAATTTTTACTGTGAGTCAGTAATGCTAACCATTACACCATCCATACTACCCATCTTGAGTGGAGTGGACATATTTAGAAGTATTTAATAGAAAATCCTTTGCCCCAAAAATGCAACAGAGAATTCTTTATCATGGCCGTAGATAATGTGGTCAGTCCCAAGGAAATGGGTTTGTGGCCAAATGTATGGGGGCGTGGGCACGCCTTCTCACAAAAATTATTTAATTTAAGATATTATGTGAGCTCTGTAGGGGGGTGCCGTTGTGCACACCAGCCAGTAGCAGATCAGGAGGGGGCACTGTCAGTGCGATGGCTACCCCCACGAACAGAGGAGGCCGCTGCTGCTGCTTTGTGGCAGCAGCCTCCCTACACTTATTGCAGCCCAGACTGACAGTTTAGGGGGGCGAGCGGTAAACCCATGCCCCTGCATAAGGCCCAGGTAATTAGTACCCACTTCCCCCCCTCTCTGCGCCATTGCGTTGTATTTTAATCCTGTGAATAAGCGGTGTCCCTGCTTACGTTGTAACATACTTGCCGACATTCTAGCTGCTCTCTGCGGGAGAGAGCAGCCAGGTCAACTCAGCAAGGGGGCAGGGGAGGGCTGTGACGTGGGGAGGAGGTGGACCGGAGGCGGGACGGGGGTGGAGCAGGGGCGGGATGGGGTGGAGTTTTGTCGGCACATCCTTTAAGCCATGCCCCCGCTCTGTAATGCCGCGATCCCCGACATTACACTGCAGGGGGCGTGGCTATGAGGACGCGATTCAGCAAGAATCGCGTCATCAACTGCCCTGACCGCCCACTTTACACACTAAGTGGGCGGACGGGCAGGGGGACCCCTGATTCCGGGAGACTTGCCTGCTCTTCCGGGGGGCCGGGAGGGTCACCCAATTTTCGGAAGCATCCCGGCCATTCCGGGAGAGTAGGCAACTATGCGTTGTAAGGAGTCCCAGACCTTCTGATGGCAGTCCTTTGTTATTTTTCACAATTAAAAGTCCCTTTTACATCTGAATTAAACCTGGGGTGATACGGAAGTGTGGGTCAATCAGAGGGATATTGTGTGCACACAGCAAATACTGTATCAATAAAATGCTGTTTTTGGTCCAAATCATCGCTTGTCAGTGAACAATTTGCAAGTACTGCAGAGAAACATTATCCTTTAGCTGACATTTGTGCAGTAAAGTGCTAGGAGCTATGACCACACAGAAGGATCTGATGATTCAGACTGACTGTATTAGGCACAGGTAAAGTCTGATGGTAACCTCACAATGGAGATCTTTGTCCTCATTAGTTCCATGTTCACTGAAGCAGATGAAAACATTCTCCAGCTTTGCAGTGTTTTGTTTTTTCTCCTCCACTGATCATGCCTGAAATGGTTCTAGAAAATACACAATCATTTCAAAATGTCTTATAGTACAGCATAAATAGGCTGCCGCTCGGACTGACTGCTGGGTGTTAATATATATCTTCCACATTTATTTACAATATACTAAGTTTCAAAAGCTCAAAGTATTATACAATATCAGCTATTCTATAACAACCCTTTCATTGTCAGAAGTTTAAGAACTTGTTTTTATTTTATTTTCGTCACTAGCAGCACTAGACATAAATATGTATTTTTAAACTGGTTCCATTCTTAATTTGAATAAAATATGGCATTTTGTTATATCATTAAAAAAAATAACAATGTTGTGAGGAAGGGAATGGCGCTCATACGGACTACTGGAATGCTAATGACATTCCCTGATCAGCACCAGAAGTTGTTCAGCAAATAATTAAAATCAACATTTTGGACTGGTGGAATAAGGCGACAGCCTGGACCTGATGGTGCTTTTAAACAATGTATACTCTATATGGGGAGGGCAGAATACATACTGTTTACCGGCAGATGGCTGTCAAGATACCAACCGCGGCATCCCGTCCACCAGTATGTCGGCAGCGGGGCGAGCGTTAGAAAGACCCTTGCGGGCACAGTGGCCTCGCTGCACTCGCCACAGGTTCGATTCTCCCTCTATGGGTGTCGTGGACACCACAGAGGGAGAATAGCCTGCGTAGTCGGTATTCCGGCAGCGGCATTTCACCACCTGTCGAGATTCCGGCGGCGGCATTGTGACCGCGGGGATCCCGACAGTCGGTCTCGTGATTGCCTCCCGGGGAGGGCAGCAGGATGTGAGGGGCTCTAGTTAACACTGCAATAGGTCAGGGTTAATAAATAAGAATTGTTATGATTTTTCGTTGGAAGCATCCTCATATATAAGGCTATTGACATATTTTCTAAAAACGTTTTGCGGGTTTTTCTACAGCCTATGACTTAATTTTATGACCACTTACAGCTCGTTTAAATCATCCCTCTCTGACTAGAAAAAATATCTAGCAGCGCTCACAAGAAACTGGATGTTAAATGATCAGTTAATTGATTACTTTATGTTGACTATGACAGATCTCTCTCTTGGGGTTCAGTCTGAGGGAGTTGTGGAAAAGCTTAAATCTGATGTGTGTACTCAAAGTAATTAATTCATTTTCTGCCTCTATACTAGTAAAGAAAAGCAATAGCATGTCTAGTCTTCTGAAGTTCTTTATCTTTGCTTTTTGTATACAGATGTGTCGTCTTACATCTTTGCTCTGTGTGCTACAAGTTACATTACTTTGCGTCTTAGACGCAAAGTAATATAATAGGTCGCACAAGCAGCTTCTGCTGATTAAAATGAAATATGGCATGCCTATATTCTGTGTGTGACTGAACATGTATTTGCATACAAAATGCTATACTACAGTGTTTTCATGGAAATCACTGTAATGTGGCATTTCGGATGCCGATGGAGCCGCAATTACACACACAATAAAGGCATGCTGCATGTCATTTTAACAGAACAAAATTAAAGTTGCTCATATCAGTTAGGCAGTATAATTCAGGTGCGTGAAAGGGAGGGGGTAGTCTAAGATAGAAATACATTGGGTATTAACCCCCAGTGTACCCCAGCACACCAAGCTGTACCTGTACCAAGACTTTAAAGCGTATATATATATATGTATATATGGGATGTAATTCCGATTCAGATGGGGTATATAAAATGAAATAAAAATTAAGATAATATGTAGATCATTGTTATTAAAGGTCAGTCTTATAGAAAAATATTTGTTCATTTATGATGTTAAATATTGACAGACAAATGAGGCACTATAACATTTAAGCAAACATCTCGTATATCTTCCTGCACTCTTGACTGTTGTTAAATTAGCTGAGGTGTGCATAATGAACTAGAATAAAAATAAATAGGATATATTATTAATCCATTATTGAAAATAATAATAATCATTTTATTTATATAGTGCTCTTTCTCCAATAGGACTCAAGGCGCTTAACAGATACATAGCATAATATAGTACAGAAAATAATGAAGTACATTTTCATAAAATACAGAAGCATGAAGATACTAAAAGGAACACTATGGAAATGCTTGAGTAAACAGGAAAGTCTTGAGTCTACTTTTGAAGGATTCTATAGTTGGGGCCTCTCGCACTGTGCGGGGAAGTGGGTTCCATAGAGTCGGAGCCGCATGACTAAAAGCTCGACCCCCAGATGAATTACGGTAGATTCTAGGTACTGCTAAAAGTCCTTCATCTACAGATCGCAGTAATCGAGTGGGGCAGTATGGGGTCAGAAGCTGTTTCAGGTAAAACGTTTTAAATTATTTTTTATAGTGTAATAATGTATTTTGCACCTCAATAAAGATTATATATAATTAATAAAATATATGCTTTTTATGTAGAAAAAAACTTTATGTGATAATGTGAAGTGGTAGTGACTGTAATTTATTAGATTTAATGAAACTGGTGTACAATTTATGTTTACTGGAAAAATGTAAATTCATTAATGTGATCATAATTAAATTTAAAATATTAATATTGTAGAGTTATCTATGGATGTGATTATGTGACAAGAAGAAATAGGGAAAATTCAAAAAGGATAAGAACATTGAACGTGTACTTAAAAAAAATAGTATAAAAAATATATTTGTGATGTGTTATAAGTAAAAAAAAAAAAACCCCAAAACCTTGTAATCAGTATGACATTATATTCCTGTTTTTACGTTTTAAAGGTGAAAGGTACTCATTTATACTAACATAATTCCTTAATTATATTTATTAAATAATAATATTTAATTAATAAAAATAATGATACTTATAATATTATTAAAGCTACTGAAATTCAAGATGTAGAATTTATATTTGTTTTTGTTTTTTTATACATTATTTTGGGGGGGGGGGGATTAATACAGATTTATCCTTATGTGTGTGTATATATATGTATGTAAACATCAATTAATTTTTCTTTTATTTAGTAAAAAAAATATTAGTCTTGGTGAAAACAATATTAATCATTGAATATGTAATCAGTAGAAATATATATTTATGTTATGTTAGGCTTCTTAAATAGAGTTCATTTTAGTCTCACATTTTAATAATCTTCTAATATTCATTGAGATTTTTTGTAGTCCAAAACTCTTCAGTCCTTTTGGTTCACTCTGATGTACAGTACCTTCAAAAAGTGCTGGGCGAGTGTTGGTAATGGTTTTAGTTTGTTTATATCTTTTAGGGGATACTTCCTACATGTTCAAGGATTCCCATCTTCGGGGGTCTTCTGGTGTTCCCTATATAGATCTTGCCACAAAGCATTTGAGATAGTAAATGACTCCTGCAGTAGTACAGGTGATAAAATCATTAATTGACCATGTTCTATAATTTTTATCTTGATATTCTGTAGTTTGGATCATAGAATTGCAGGCATTACATATGCCACTGTTTAAGTGATCCAGATTTAAGTTCTTTCAATTATTTCACAGGTTGCAGATGACTAGAGACTAAGGGGTGTATTCAATAGAAGCTGGATCCTCTGCGATGGAGAGGATCCGACACGTCACTATTCTGACAATGCAGATTCGACTTGATAACAAGTTGAATCTGCATTTGCGATAAACTGTAGAAAAAGCCGCTTTTTTGTAAAAAAAACACGTGGATCGGCGAGTAACACGTGTTTTCCGACAAGTGCCGTTTTTTTCAACAGTCGAAAAACTTCACTTTGAATAGGTCGAATGCATATTCAACCTAAAAACTGTACAAAAGTGCAGTATTTCCGACTGTCGGAAAATCCGGCACTAATTGAATGCACCCCTAATTTGTCTTTTAAGTTCCTCTCCAACTAATAGAAATTCTCTCTCCCAAAACATAGGCCAGTTCCTTATTTGTACATAATGGGCGGTATTCAATTCTTTTCACCCCCTTCCACACCTGTTCGGTTTCTGCTGATGGGCGTGGTATAATCATTTCAGCTTGCTATTTCCGGAGTAGCGAGGGCGCCCAAACCTTAACGCAGCTAAACCGGATTACTATGGGTGCAATATGCAAGATAACGGGGATCACTTTAGAAAGGAGATTGGGCGTGATATACCATTTGAATACCGCCCAGTATTACCAATGTTTCTGTAAAATGTTCTTAATGTGAACTTTGAAAATGTAATAAGCTGTTCACAGGAAATGTAGTTGGCATCCCAATTTACGGGATGCCGGCGGTCAGCATACCGATGCCAGAATCCCAATAGTTGACATCCCAAACATAAGTATGACGGGGGTGTTAGGGTAAGGCTGTGGTGGGGTTGGAAGGGAGGGTTAGGCACTAGAGGGAGGGTTAGGTTTAGGCTGCGGTGCAGAAAGGCTAGGTTGCTGGGAGAGAGGTTAGGTATAGGCTGCAAGAAGGGAAGGTTAGGGTGGGACAGGGTTAGTATACTTACCCACCATGTGCCAGGATCGGGCTGCCAGTGTTGGTCATGTGATCACTGGCATCATAAGCACCGAGATCCCGTACGTAACCCGTTCACAACCGTTCTCTTACAAAGTTAAAAGTTAGTCTGTGGAAAGATGTCCATCTTGTTCAATTTTGATTGCCAAATCCATTTGGCTAATTTTAGGTGTTGATCCTAATTCCAATTGTTTTGTTTTTACTCTCTCAACAAATTGTTTGAATTCTCCTATATCACCAAATTTACTGTACCAGTATATCATTTGTATACTGGAGGCATACTGTAGATATATACATTATGTACATTTTGTTTGCTGAATACAGATTCTTACTCCCACCACCCCTTTCTCCCACAACCCCTTTATTTCTATTGGTCACATATTGGTCTATTGGAGACGCGGCTTATCGGGGATATTGTTTGATGTGCCCCAGGCAGGCAAAACCAAATCCCTGGAAACAGACCCGTTTTCATGCTGTTTCTACCGAAAACACACAGGTTTCACTGAACCTGTGTGTTTTCAGGAGATAATGTATTATTTTACAGGCGACCAAATTGGATGGGTTACTAGTGCAAGACTTAATTGAAAACTGCCCAGTGAATCATACAAGATGATATAAACTTTTAAATATCTGAAAACTGAAGATCGCATAATTACAAAGAACTACCAATACTTTGTCTGTAATACTAATAAGGAAATGGCATTATTGCATGTATATTTATATCAATAAGTATTTGAATACCAAACTAATTAATTTAAGTGACTATCATTATTTATACTAACACCAAAATGTTTTGTAATACTGAAACTATAAAATAAACAATACTTTTCAAAGCACAAGAGCCATCAGGGTCAGCCCTAAAACAACAAATACATTAGATAGATGTGTTCCCCTTTGGTATATAAAGGTTGCACAAACCGATACAGATAATAAAAACACTATTAAAATAGTACATGTTGTCATCCGCCACTGTGCATAGTTTGAGGAATGCTGACGGAACTATTTGTGTAAGTACTCCACTTATAGCTTCTAGTTTTTATGATCACTTCGTAGAGGTGTAAACGTGTAGAGTACAGTACTCTTGTTCAGTACTATCTGCATATCTAGATAAAATTGTACTCCCTGTTTTATGTACAGACTCCCAACATCCTTTAGAGGACCCTTTAACATTGAAAGAAGTGGAAACTGCCATGACATCCTTTCCTAATAATAAAGCCCCAGGTGTGGATGGTCTTCCCATTGAATTGTACAAGACGCATATAGATTTCTATGCCCCCAAACTTTTATTGATTTTTACGTTTTTGTTAGAGGTGTTCCCCCTTCCATGACGGTGTTATGAACCACAGGTAGTGGTTCATTCCTATTTTATGTTTATTTAGTTGTCTTGCATGCCAGGATTTCCCATTGCTCTGTTTTGGATTACTCTTGTCTGCTGCCGCTGGTGAGTCTGTGCAATTGCAGCTTGTTCCCATGTGTTCAGCCTCATCTGGCTGCTGATTGCATCTTGTCAGCTTAGTCGTGCAGCAGGCCAGCTGCAAGAGATAATTAATTAGGCCTCTCTGATATATGCTGGCTCACTGCAGTTAGCAGATGCTGATGATATTCCTTGGTTTGCAGTCTGCTTTAAGTTTGAGCTGGTTCCTGTCAGTCCCTGTGTGGATTCCTGTGTCAGTCCCTGTGTGGATTCCTGTGTCAGTCCCTGTGTTGATTCCTGTGTCAGTCCCTGTGTCTGATCCTGTGTCCTACCCTGAGTTCCAGTGGATTCTGCCTGTCCTCCAGTTCTGAAAGTCGGTGTCGGCAGCTTCCTGTTTGCCTATGTCAGTTGCAGAAAGTATCCAGTCCTGCTCAAGCCGGTTGTTCCTGTCCTCAGTGGTCCTGTACTCAGAGATTTGTCATCTTTTCCTGGAGTCTGACTGAGCACCTTTAACATCCTGTGGTGTTCGTGAGTCACGGCGCAGCCGTGTGTTGCGGCTTGTCCGCTTACTGTTTATTATTTAGTATATTTGTGTCCTGGAGCTTTTGCGGAGGATTCCGCTCTCCCTGATCCACTCTGGTATCCAGCGGTGCTGGATAGGAGTATCGGATCATTGGATCTTTGGTTGTCCTTTTCCCTGGCGGCTAGTCCGCACATACCTTTTGATTTAGTTAGTTAGCTTGTAACCCCTGGCCTGGTTGCTTAGTCAGAGGGCCCCTTGTTATCACCCTGTCTCGGATTTCCCTTTGTCTCCCATTAAGACCTGAGGGGGCATCGGGGTTGGGCAGACATAATCCGCCCTTCGAACGCGGCTGCCATGGGCTCAAGCAACCATAGTCTCGCAGGGGATTTCTGATAACACGGGCGAGAC
The DNA here is from genome assembly GCF_028390025.1 of Pseudophryne corroboree. Taxonomy (NCBI): domain Eukaryota; kingdom Metazoa; phylum Chordata; class Amphibia; order Anura; family Myobatrachidae; genus Pseudophryne; species Pseudophryne corroboree. Next base: position 350,701,137 of record NC_086444.1, read on the forward strand.
AACGGAGTTAGGGCGCCAGGGGTTACTAGGCTTTCCTGCTCCCACAACCAGCATATCTTCCCAGTACTCTGACCTCAGCTATACGATCTCCTCTGGTCTGGAGTACGGGAATCATAACATTATCATCAGCCATACCACAAAAAAGAAATAAAACTTTTTTTTTTCTTTTTTGGCCCAGTCCAGTGTCTAGTCTAGAATCCAGTCCTGTCTAGAATTCAGTGTGCTGAATCCAATCCAGTGTTTAGAATCCAGTCTTGTCTAGAATTCAGTGTGCAGAATCCAATCCGGTGTCAAGAATCCAGTCCTGTCTAGAATTTGGTGTTTAGAATCCAGTCCGGTGTTTAGAATCCAATCCAGTCCGGTGTTTAGAATCCAATCCAGTCCGGTGTTTAGAATCCAATCCAGTCCGGTGTTTAGAATCCAATCCAGTCCGGTGTTTAAAAAAAAAAAAAAAAAAAAAAAAGTCTTGTTTTGTTTAGCAAAATTTAGTCTTGCCTTGCCTTGCCTTGCCTTGTCTTGCCTTGTCTTGTCTTGTCTAGTTTTAAATCCTCCTATGTCTACTATGCAAGCCCTGCAGGCATCTCTCGCAGCCCTGAACTCTGTATTCAGTGCTTTGAGACCTGAGCGACTAGAAGTTTTGCAGCAATCCCTAAAGCAACTGCAAAACCTTCTGACTAAAATCTTGCTTATTTTGCCAGAAGTCGTTGAGAGTACATCTATCTCTAAAGAGACTCTTGTTCACAGTATGGTGACAAGAGAAACCTCTGGTTTAATTGAAGAGAAAAAGTTTAAAAGTTTTCTGCGGCCCAGGCTCTCAGAAGAGGAGCGTCTGCGTCGCAGAAACTTAAACTTATGCCTATATTGTGGGGGTTTAGGCCATTATCTGCAGACCTGTGAGTTGCGCAAGCCAAAGTGTGGTGACGAGTCTTGCCCTCTGGCCAAGTTGAGTCATGATACAAGACCTACTCCTGTCTCTACTGTGGCAGAGGTACTTGTCACACAACCCACACAAAAAAGCTCTCTGTCCTATAATTGGGGTCCTTGGGCAAGGGAGCCCCATTATAGATTCAGGAATCAAAAGAGAATGTTTCTCTCCTCTCTTGAGGTTCCTGTGGAAGCGGAGTTGCAAGTCCCTGGAGTGGTGCCCGTAGCCCAGGGTCCTGGAGTGGTGCCCGTAGCCCAGGGTCCTGGAGTGGTGCCCGTAGCCCAGGGTCCTGGAGTGGTGCCCGTAGCCCAGGGTCCTGGAGTGGTGCCCGTAGCCCAGGGTCCTGGAGTGGTGCCCGTAGCCCAGGGTCCTGGAGTGGTGCCCGTAGCCCAGGGTCCTGGAGTGGTGCCCGATGCCCAGAGTGCTGGAGCGGTACCCGATGCCCAGAGTGCTGGAGCGGTACCCGATGCCCAGAGTGCTGGAGCGGTACCCGATGCCCAGAGTGCTGGAGCGGTACCCGATGCCCAGAGTGCTGGAGCGGTACCCGATGCCCAGAGTGCTGGAGCGGTACCCGATGCCCAGAGTGCTGGAGCGGTACCCGATGCCCAGAGTGCTGGAGCGGTACCCGATGCCCAAGCTTATAGAGGGACATCAAATATTGTAGCCCAGGTTTCCATACCAGAAGGGGTCTCAGAAGCTGTTACCCCAGGTAGGGACTTGAGGAGCACAACCTCAGAAAGGGTATCTAAAACCATAGTTCTTGAAGGGAACTCGAGAAGCAAAACCCCAGAAGGGATCTTTGAAGTAATATCCCCAAGTGGGGTCTCGAGAGACGCAGCCCCAAAGAAGGGTCTAGAAGTCGCTTCCCCAGGAAAGAACTTAAGAAGCATAGCATTAGTGGAGGATCTGAACGTTATTGCTTCAGCAAAAGTCCCGGAAGTCATAGTCCCGGGAGAACTTTCGATTATTATCGACTCAGAGAGGGAGGCCGATGGCCCGATCCCAGTCAGGGAGGCCAACGACCCGGTCCCAGTAAAAGAATCCGAGGTGCTGGCCCCAGCGGGGTTCCCGGAGGCCACTGCCCCAGCGGGGTTCCCGGAGGCCACTGCCCCAGCGGGGTTCCCGGAGGCCACTGCCCCAGCGGGGTTCCCGGAGGCCACTGCCCCAGCGGGGTTCCCGGAGGCCACTGCCCCGGGTGGGGTTCAGAAAGTCACTGCCCCGGGTGGGGTTCAGAAAGTCACTGCCCCGGGTGGGGTTCAGAAAGTCACTGCCCCGGGTGGGGTTCAGAAAGTCACTGCCCCGGGTGGGGTTCAGAAAGTCACTGCCCCGGGTGGGGTTCAGAAAGTCACTGCCCCGGGTGGGGTTCAGAAAGTCACTGCCCCGGGTGGGGTTCAGAAAGTCTCAGCCCCGGGTGGGGTTCAGAGAGTCTCAGCCTCGAGTAAGGTCAATAGTGACCAGGTCCTAGCAAAGCACTCCAGTCAGTCAGATGAGAAGGAAACAGATCCTGACTCTGATATCTCAACATCCATAATCTTTGATGGGGACTTAGCCCAATTTCTGGCGCTTTACAAACACTATTACATTATTATGTTGTCTAGACCATTTCTGGGCATCACTCCAGAGAACCTTGTGCTCTATCTTATTTATTCTTTTAGAGGAGAGCCTTTTGAGTGGGCGACCAGCCTAATGAAAGCTGAAGATCCCATTCTTCAGGATCCCCCAGCATTCAGTGATGCAATTATTAAAAGATATGGTTCCAAAGAAATTGGTTCAGGTTCCTCTAAGTCACCCGTCTTGTCTGCTGAGAGTCCACAAAATACTGTAAACTCGGCACAGGAGTCTCAGCCCGTTGTTGTGACTGCAGGATGTGCTTTTCTGACTACTTCTTCTAATAATAGTACTTTACCAGAAAGTTCAGCTCCCAAGGGTAAGAGACATGTCTCTGATTTGAACGCAGCCTTGCTGGGTGGTACCATCAGTTCAGACAATGTTTGGGGTATTACCTTGGTCAGACCTAAAGAGCTTTGTAAAAAGAAGAAGAAGAAAAAGAAATAATTTTTTGACTCTTGCCTTGATAAAAAAAAAAAAAAAGATTTTTTTTTTCCCTTGTCTTGTGTCCAGTGGCCACCATCAAGGGGAGGGCACTGTTACAAGCTGTGGTTGCAGCTTGTTTCTGTTTTCGTGTCTGTTAGACCAATGTGTCAGGTTTTTTTTTGTATCCCTTGTTCTGGATAGTCTGAATTTTGGGGTCTTTTGACCCCTCCTCAAGGGGGGGGTACTGTTATGAGCCACGGCTGTGGCTCATTCCTGTTTTGCAGTTTTGTTCTGTATTTCATGTTATACTTCTGTTTATGTTCCCCGTGGGTGTCATGGGGTGCTCGGAGCTCACCCTTAAGGAGGGGATACTGTTATGAACCACAGGTAGTGGTTCATTCCTATTTTATGTTTATTTAGTTGTCTTGCATGCCAGGATTTCCCATTGCTCTGTTTTGGATTACTCTTGTCTGCTGCCGCTGGTGAGTCTGTGCAATTGCAGCTTGTTCCCATGTGTTCAGCCTCATCTGGCTGCTGATTGCATCTTGTCAGCTTAGTCGTGCAGCAGGCCAGCTGCAAGAGATAATTAATTAGGCCTCTCTGATATATGCTGGCTCACTGCAGTTAGCAGATGCTGATGATATTCCTTGGTTTGCAGTCTGCTTTAAGTTTGAGCTGGTTCCTGTCAGTCCCTGTGTGGATTCCTGTGTCAGTCCCTGTGTGGATTCCTGTGTCAGTCCCTGTGTTGATTCCTGTGTCAGTCCCTGTGTCTGATCCCGTGTCCTACCCTGAGTTCCAGTGGATTCTGCCTGTCCTCCAGTTCTGAAAGTCGGTGTCGGCAGCTTCCTGTTTGCCTATGTCAGTTGCAGAAAGTATCCAGTCCTGCTCAAGCCGGTTGTTCCTGTCCTCAGTGGTCCTGTACTCAGAGATTTGTCATCTTTTCCTGGAGTCTGACTGAGCACCTTTAACATCCTGTGGTGTTCGTGAGTCACGGCGCAGCCGTGTGTTGCGGCTTGTCCGCTTACTGTTTATTATTTAGTATATTTGTGTCCTGGAGCTTTTGCGGAGGATTCCGCTCTCCCTGATCCACTCTGGTATCCAGCGGTGCTGGATAGGAGTATCGGATCAGTGGATCTTTGGTTGTCCTTTTCCCTGGCGGCTAGTCCGCACATACCTTTTGATTTAGTTAGTTAGCTTGTAACCCCTGGCCTGGTTGCTTAGTCAGAGGGCCCCTTGTTATCACCCTGTCTCGGATTTCCCTTTGTCTCCCATTAAGACCTGAGGGGGCATCGGGGTTGGGCAGACATAATCCGCCCTTCGAACGCGGCTGCCATGGGCTCAAGCAACCATAGTCTCGCAGGGGATTTCTGATAACACGGGCGAGACAACGGAGTTAGGGCGCCAGGGGTTACTAGGCTTTCCTGCTCCCACAACCAGCATATCTTCCCAGTACTCTGACCTCAGCTATACGATCTCCTCTGGTCTGGAGTACGGGAATCATAACAGACGGAAGCCTTGGTGGTACTAATTCCGAAGCCAGGTAAGGATCTTCTCTCCATTCCATCTCCTTGCTGTCGACTGATATCAAGATTCTGGCAAAGCTGCTGGCACTCCGACTTACTAATGTGGTACATGAATTGGTATACTCGGACCAGACCGGCTTCATGCCAGGCAGGTGTACTGCTCTCAATTTATGGTGCTTATTAGCAGGCGGGTGAATGGATGATGGGATTGTGGCATCCTTGGATGCTGCCTGTGCTTTTTATTCTGTGGAATGAATTTACCTTTGGGAGGTCTAGACAAGATTTGGGATAGGCCCCAACTTTCTAGCTTGGGTTAAACTGCTATATTCCTGTCCAGCATCTAGAATTAATGTTAATGGTTTCATCACTGATTTCTTTTTACTGAAGAGCGTGACTAGACAGGGATGCTCGCTGTCCCTTTTACTTTTTGCACTCACCATAGAAGCATTAGCGTGTGCTATTAGTGCCGCTACTGATATAAAGGGGTTTCAGGTTGCTGATCATGAGGAGAAAATTGGCCTATATGTTGATGACATGATTTTATACTTATCAGATATGTCCTCCTTTCCCTACCTGCCCTCCTTGCCCTGGTACAGGACTTTGGCTTTTATTCGAGTGTCCACCTGCCTTCTTACCTTCCCTCCTTGCCCTGGCTTTTTTTCAGGGGTCCACCTACCTTTCCTACCTGCCCTCCTTGCCCTGGTACAGAACTTTGGCTTTTAATCAGGTGTCCACATTAACTTTGACAAATCAGTGGTGTTTCCATTGCTTTCTTTTACTCTACAACCCCCGCATATGATCTCCCCTTAAGGTGGTGCACTCAGTTTAAGTATCTTGGTATCCAGGTTTCTCATTCTCCTGCTAATATTATTGCTTTAAATTTAATACCTCAGATCAATCATTTACAAGTTAAGACTCAAGTTTGGCAGAAGCTTCCCTTGTCGGTCGAACATAATAATTAGGTGTAAACCTAATAAAAATGATTATCTAGCCAAAAATTTTATTCATACTTCAGAATGCCCCGGTATATATTCCAATCTCACAATTTTGCATAATCTCCTGTTATGTTGCTTCCCTTATCTGGGGCTCTAGGCGGGCGTGTATTGCTGCTAAAATGCTGTGTAGAGCTCTGGCCCTGCTGGATATGTACTTATATAATTTGGCCATGCAGATAGCTCAATTAAGTGAATGGGTAACACCTGGTTACTATAGAAATCTCCCTCTGGCTCTCCTAGATAAGGTGGGGCTTCAAATATTCTGCACCAAAATGTATTTTGGCACGTATTCCAAACACCTATCTCCCTCCTCTTTTGCAAACAGGCTTTGAAAGTGTTGAAAGCAGTTGAAAAATTGTTAAAGGACCCCACTATTGACCCAATCTCCCCCATATGGAACAATATGGAACACCTATCTCCCTCTGTTACAACAGGCTTTGAAAGTGTGGAAAGGAGTTAAAAAATTGTTAAAGGACCCCACTATTGACCCATGCTCCCCCATATGGAACAATATGGACTTTTCTTAAACTCTTAGTATTAGGGTACTGCGGGCTGGATTTTTTTATGGGGTTTCTGCAATAGGCAAACTCTACCAGGATGGAGTTTTCCATTCCTTTGACTATTTAGCCTCCACATATGCTATTTCTAGACACTATTTTTTCTGTTACCTACAACTCTGTTATGCCTTAACTCCACAGTGGGGGGGCTCTGCTCTGCAACATTCTGACACACCCATCCATAACTTGGTTTGGAACATGCCCTGTCATAAGACTGTTTCAGTTTTGTACCGCTCCCTCCTCTCCCTCTCTGGAACAGATGGCCTAGAGGCACTCCATGCAAAGTGGGTGGTGGATTTAGGAACGCTGGAGGATGAGGACTGGGATCATATTCTCAGCTCTTCGAGGGTTGTTACGAATTATGCCAGATTCCAGCACATTCAGCTATATATTTTGCATAGAGTCTATTGGACCCAAAGTAGACTGTTTCAAATCGGACGATGGGCATTAGACACTTGCCCTGAGTGCTCCGCTTCAGCTGCTGGGTTTTGGCATCTGCTGCGGTTTTGCCCGTGGATGACCTCATTTTGGGAGGAGGTGGTGAAAAGCATTCGCAATACGGATTTTCAGATCCCTCTTCTGAATCTGCATATATGTATTTTTGGGTTGAAATCTGAGGACTTTCTGTCAGCAAATCTCCAGATATATGTCAGTAGTCTCCTAAATCTAGCCCGTGTATGTATAGCCTGCACATGGATGGGTAGTGACCCACCTTCCCCTGTTGCATGGGTGGCACTGGTTAATAGCACACTTTCACATGAGCACTTTATGTATACCAAACGTAAATGTCCTGTAAAATACGATAAGGTTTGGGGCATTTGGTAGAACTCTAGTTATTTTCTTGATCCCTGTGTCTAATCTGTATTGTGTATTTTATGACTTGTTGGACAGCCTCTTGCCTCTCGCCGATGCTGACCTGCCTCCATGTACGCTTTTATTTTAATTTTAATACTATTGTTATATAGCTTTGTTTTCCGTGTTCTTTGGCATATATGCGATCTGTTTCATCAGTATTACATATATTTGACACTGACTTTTCTTATGAAGGTTTTGTCATTCAGTTCATCTTGAGAGGACTGAATACCATGTACTTTATTGTAATATATATAGCTTTATTGTGTATATAAACAGCTCTGATTCACATTCTGTTATTGGAAATGCATATGCATTCTTCCCTTTGTTGTTTTTAATGTAATTTATGTATTGTTATTTTATGTTTGTTTTATTAACAAGAAAATCAATAAAATACACTTGATTGAAAAACAAATTGTTCATGATGCATAGTCTGGGGGTGGGTATCCAATTAGCTGCGCAAATTTTTCGGATGATAAAAACAGGGTTATTATTGTAGTTTTAGCCTGATGGTCATTATCCGATTACAGCCCATTTTTATCGCTGAAAAATGTCTGGTTTTCGGCCAGTAACACATGGGAGCCGAAATAATTTCCAGCACGCATGTGTTATCTCGTCTTTGAGGGCCGGTTTCCGGGGATTATGCTTCACGCATACGAAGCATAATCCTGGAAAACTGCCAACTATTGGGGCTAACTGGATAGCCCCTAGTGAATCCATTAGCCACGGTAAATTAACACGACTAATTGGATACCGCCCTAGGTTTTTAATCACATTCTTTCCTACTATTTTGCACTATTTGTCCCTATGATAAATGCTTTATTTTGCTGTTTATTGTAGTTTATAAATACATATATATATGTATATGTATGAAAAATTAAGTTTTAATAAGTGCAGTTTTAATTGGTGCATCAAGAAAGACAACTTTTTGCTTCTTTGTGCTCTCCATGTATTCCAGGGTTGGTAGTGCAGGTATTAGGAAAGTTTACTGCAGGTATAAGGAATATTGAACTTAGATCTTATCCACCAGAAAATCAAATAACATAACCGAAAGGAGGAAGTTTTAATGAGTCAGCAAATTATCACAACATTTTAGCCTTTATTGACATTGACATTTAAACTGTAATCTTAGAGCATGTTTTATTTTATGGTATTTTCAAATTGGCAGTCTACTCCTAATAGCATCCATTGCTTGTGTGAATAGATTAATATAGCATATTTTTATTGACTGTTAATATATTACTGTGTTTATGGTTTTATGTTTACATTAGTTAAAATTTGGTTTGTGGTTATTTGCTTTGCAGGATTATATCTATTGCTATTGTTTTCTGATAAATGTCCTGTAACTACTTGATAAGCATACTTTTCTAACAGGAGAACAATGCCTCAATATCTTATAAACCAATACCAATGTCACATTTATTCATATATTCACAAATGACAATAATTAGTTTCAACACCATATTGCTGTTTAATCATGTCTCAGAGGGAATCATTGAAAGACTAATGATGCCATCAATTAATACTATACAAGTAAAATATATGTATATGGCATAATGTACATGTTAATGTGGACTATAAAGACCAGTCTTCCCTGTATAAAATTCTAGCTCTTCACTACTGTATGTCTTAGTTCCTATTCTTAGCACCATGTATCTGTCATTTTCTTATGTAAGAAGAACAAGACAAATGGCCAAATACATGTGCACAGACAGTGAACTGGAATTGAATGAAGTATGAATGCAAATGTTCATTTTCTAAATATTAAAATGTGATTGAAATCGTAATCTGAGGTGAAAATAATGGTTTGTAACATTTCCAGTTAATACAGAAAACCAATCTAGGTTCTCGGTCTAAAGTTGGTTGTCCATAGTTCATTCAGCCTGTCTGGTCTACTTGACTGCAGAGTGTCATGGTCTGCCAGATTTGGCCATAAGCGTACATACACATACATACAAAGTGTAGTCACACTTGAAAGACACAGATGTCCAACCTTTGGTTCCAAATGCCAGATGCTATAAGGCATGGTCCGATAATGATTGCATACACGTTTATTGCATTATAAGGTAATTGAGATTATAAGGATTTACATTGTAATACCAGATATGTGGTTGACCTACATTTATAGTGGCATTCAGAACTGGGTTGGTTGTCATTAAATAGTGTCCCAGAGAATGTTCTCAGTATTGATTCAGTCCAAAGATTCCTCTCTGTATGGTACATGTGACCCCAGGGAGCCCTCTGTAGTGTATACTGGTCAGTAGAGTAGTCGCTACATTAAATACAAGTCAGATGGAGGCCAATTCTTTTTCATTGTGGCATTTTAGTAAAAAAACCTGTGCAAATTGTTTGTGTTTGCCTCTCAGATCAAAAGATGCCAGTCCTAACCTAAGATCGATAATGGAAGGTGCAATAAGCTGGCACTTTGATATACATATAATAACATACAAAATCTATATAACGAGATTATTACGCATTGCCTATAGCTGCTATTCACAGGAGTGTGTTAGACTCCTTATAAACATAAAATGTGCAATAAAGAAATGTATGAGAACAGCGCTGTGGGTTTATCTAACATAATTGGTTTGGAAAAAACATATATAAACAAAATGCTGTTTGGTTGAAAAAACAATATATTTTTAATGGGATAATAGAATGCTGAAGTAGCATAAAATCACACAGAAATAATAACACTTCATAAAGACTTATGGGGAGAGATTCAATTGTTTTCGGGGCCGGCAGCCAGTAGATGGTGCAGAACAGCCCTATTCAGATGTTGCTGGTGCCGGCATTTCAGCTTGCTACTTCGTGGAGTGGCGAGCTGAAATTAGCAAAAAGTGACCCGTTCGAGCATCCAAACAGGAGTTTTTGCGTTGAACCCATTAGTTTAGTTGGGTTTAGCTGCTTTACGTGGCTAAACTCGACACTTATGTCCGCGATTAACACGATAAAAATAAAAATTGGATATCGCCTCATGATCTCCCATCACTTTAGACAGGAGATCGGGCGCAATGTAAACAATTTAATCTCGCTCATGGAGTCCATAGGGGGCGATTCAGACCTGATCACTGGGCTGCAAACTTTGCTGTCCTGCGTTTGGATAATCGCCGCCTCCAGATGGAGTGTACATTCGCCGTGCAAGTGTGAGATCCCATGTGTACGCAGAGCTGCAAAAATCCACTTTGTGCAGTCTCTGCGCAGCCCAGGACTTAGTCCTACAGTGCGATGAGAACAGGTTGATCGGGGACGGAGCTAATGTCAGATACCCTCCCTGAAAACGCTTGGGCACGCCTGCGTTTTTTCGGATACTCCCAAATGGTCAGTTGCCACCCACAAACGGTTTCAATCACCTTGCGAACGCCCGTGCGTTTGGAATTTTTGCACCATCCCATCACTGACCGGTGATGCCCGTTGTTGCTGTCCAACACGCGTGTGCATTGCAGTGCATACGCATGCGCAGTTAGTACCTGATCGCCCGCTGTGCGAAAAACGCACAGCAGCGATCAGGTCTGAATCGCCCCCATAAACCAGTGTATTGTGGGTGAATATGCGCAGTAATGTCCATTCACCTCGGGCACTGTATGTAAAGGTTAGATGTAACTCTTTGGAACTTAAACACACAGTCACTGGATTCAGACAATTGTTATCATGTGGACAATTCCGGTATAATAGCCAGCAAATAGAAGAATGTTACACAGTCCATATGGCAAACGTGTAGTCCATGCTGGCAATTAACCCTCACTTCGATGTTGCAAGGATCCGGTGGATCCGGGATCAAATCAGTTCCTCTAAACGTAAAAGTGAAAATGCCAACATACTGTATGAGTCTTTAAGATCCAAAGGGGCATATCTAACCTTCACATACAGTACACAAGGTGAAGCACATTACTCCAAATATTCACCCACAAATAGGCCGGTCTATGGACTCCGTGGGCGAGATTCAATTGTTGTACCACTCCAGTCCTCTCGTCTTAAGTGATGGAAGATCACACGGCAATATTTAATTGTTCTTTTATATCGTGCCATTCTAACTTGCACCATCGAAAACTAATATCCTTCCTTTATAATGAGGAAATCAGAGTCCAGCCCTGTCCAGCTAGCAGGGCTGGATTAAAGATAGCAGAAGCCTCAGAGCAACTAATTTGTGGTGCTTCTACTAATAAAATTACATATCCCACATAATGCCCTCCATATGCCATACAGTGCCTCCATTACGCTTCAGTGATCTGTTATGCCACAGTGCCCCCCGTATGCCAAAGAGTTTCTCCCTATTATGCTACACATTGTCCTCCATATGCTGCAGTGTTCCATTTTGCCCACAACTGCTACTCTCCTTGTGAGTCCTGGTGGGCTCCTTTTGACTTTGTGGTGGTGGCCTCATGTTCATCCAATGTGTTATATACTGGACTGGGAAATCATTACAGATGCTTCTGAATTTGAAATCAATGTAATTTCATTACATCAAATCACTTACTATCAATTTAAAGTTACTTTACTGAAGATGAATATTACATTTATTAAAATTTACTTAGGCCCACGTTGCTATATATAGAAAATGACAATGGCATCTCCTAATAAACACCTCCCTGAGATACATTATACCACTCAGCAGTGTTTCATTACTTTCTTTCAAGTGCGGAAATCTTAAAAATACAGTATACTTAAGATCTGTCCAAGGATGGTTTATTTGTCGTGTACATTTTATAAATTTTTACATTTTATATATTACTCAGTATAATTGAAATGGTAATTCCAATTAATCTTTTTCGATTTATAGATACATATATTTTTAAAATTGTTTTTTTATTGAAGCAATGAGTGTAACAATTTAATTTTATAGATAAAAGACAAATGTATCACATGTTGTTTAAACAATAAAACAAAAGTAGTTGTAGAATGCCATCATCTGAAGAGTCTTTTGTTACAGTATGACCCATGGATGGAAAACCGTTCATAGGTATTTGTATTATGTAATTTCACAGAGAGCATAAGGCATAATATACATTTTTATATTTTATATCTGAATATCCTACTGTTTAAGTTAGACGCACATTGGTCGCAGTGAGATGTGCTTCTTGCTGTAATGTGGTATGGAGATCACAACTTTACAAAGCTAATAAAACAAATCTAATGTTACCACAACTTCTGCTCTATTGTTAATGTACATTATATATTTATTGTGTGTTTTTGCTCGATAAAATGTAAGCAGGTAATATACAATAAAATAGTACATTTTAAAAATAGTGTACAGTCCAGTATTCATGTTATAATGGGTAGCACTATATCCCTTTGTTTGCCTTGTACTGTGCTTAATTCTACTAACCAGCAAGGTGTCTGTAGAACTGTAAATATCAAATAAATGCCTAATAGCATTTTGATAGAACATTTTTTTTACAGCTGCTCTATTAGTTTTTGTGTGTTTTATAGTTCAGCCAGTATCTGTCTGTTTATCTGTCTACGGCATATGAACAGAGTAAATAGCTGGAATATATAAAGTTGTTAAGGACTTACTTTGATGTCAAAGCTTAATACAGTATTGATACTTGATACGGGTAATACCTAACAGAATATCTTATTGATTTTCAGCTATGCTGTCAAGACCCATTGACAGTGCTGATAATAAAGACACAACTTAATGTTTGGAAATTTAACCTTTATTGATGCCTCATGAAACATCAATGATATTATTTAAACTGATGTATTTATTCTGTCTATACAGAGTCTCCTCAGTGGTCATACAAGGTCAGCAAGGCTACTGACACGGTAAGAGTGATTTCTAATTAAAGTTATTATTAGCGCAAAGTGGTTTACATTTGAAAAAATGTTCAGTTTTTTTATTTCTTTGAAAAGATCTTTGATGTATGATCATGCAGTGGTGAGTCACAGTTGCATTCAGGTCTGTTCTGTGGACTGATATTGCTTTTTTTCACACTGTGCATCCTCCGTAGCCGAGCTTGCGCAACTTTTAGCAAATGTGGGTGATTAGGAGTCATACGCATCTCAACTTGTGGCAGAGTGGGTATAATTGGATATCAATCGGGCGTTCGCGTTGAAGATAAATGTTCTGTGGTAGTATAGATACAATTTCGGCCTCTTAAAAGGGGAATGTATACAAAGGCCTTCCTGATTACAGACTGATTTCTTGCACAAAGGCTAGCGCAAATGGCCGCTGATAGTGATGCTGGCTACTTTCACAAGCGGATGGATAGGGGAGGTGCAGCTACATATATACAACTAACTCTAAATACGGCCAGAGTTACACATTTATTTCTGAGCACGCAGTCGAATTCTGAATCAGCCCTTAATTGTTTTAGAGTCCTCTTTGACAAGTTGTTCACCATACGTTGTTGATGTTGTAACTGTAAAAGCATAAAGTCATACTGACAGTGCCTTCGAGAGTGTACCGGTTTCCAGGTGACTGCAGTTGGTCAAGTCACTAATTGTATTTAGCTGCTTTGACTCAAATTGTCAAGTGTGATCCACAGCTTTGGAGAATTCTGCTTGTTGCGTAGAATACTGAGCACTCATAAAATCATTGAGTTTATGGGGTATATGCAATTGCGGTCGAATTCCCGAAATTGTCGAATTTCTGGAATTTTTTGCCCAAAAAAAAAAAATCGTCAATGCAATTCAGTGCTTTCCGTCCAAAAAACGGACTTTCAAAATTCGACTTTTTGAAATTCGACTTTTGTCAAATTCGACTTTTCTGCAATGATACAAGTGCTGCAATTCGACCAAAGTGTATTCAATTGAAGTTTGGAAATTCGACAACAGTGCTTTTAAACAGTAAATTCGACATTTTCAATCCGCCACACTTTGGTGGGTGAAACTAATAAAAAAAAATTAAAACATGTTTTTTTTTGTGTTTTTTTTATTGATAATAGCATATCTATTTATATTAGAAGGGATTAGGTACTTGGTTTGTCTTTTTTGGAGGCACAAGTATTATTTATATATTTTTAAAAATAATATATATATATATATATATATATATATATATATATATTTTTAGATGGAATGGTAAAATTCAGAAAAAAAAATGGCGTGGGGTCCCCCCTCCAAAGCATAACCAGCCTCTGGCTCTTCGAGCTGGTCCTGGTTCTAAAAATGCGGGGGGGGGGAATTGACAGGGGATCCCCCGTATTTTTAAAACCAGCACCGGGCTCTGCGCCTGGTGCTGGTGCAAAAAATACGGGGGACAAAAAGAGTAGGGGTCCCCCGTATTTTATACACCAGCATCGGGCTCCACTAGCTGGACAGATAATGCCACAGCCAGGGGTCACTTTTATACAGTGCCCTGCGGCCGTGGCATTAAATATCCAACTAGTCACCCCTGGCCGGGGTACCCTGGGGGAGTGGGGACCCCTTCAATCAAGGGTTCCCCCCCCCAGCCACCCAAGGGCCAGGGGTGAAGCCCGAGGCTGCCCCCCCATCCAAGGGCTGCGGATGGGGGGCTGATAGCCTTGTCAAAATTGAAAGAATATTGTTTTTTCCAGTAGTACTACAAATCCCAGCAAGCCTCCCCCGCAAGCTGGTACTTGGAGAACCACAAGTACCAGCATGCGGGAGAAAAACGGGCCCGCTGGTACCTGTAGTACTACTGGGGAAAAAATACCCAAATAAAAACAGGAGACACACACCGTGACAAGTACAACTTTATTACACACTGCCGACACACACATACTTACCTATGTTGACACGAAGCAGTCGGTCCTCTTCTCCAAGTAGAATCCACGGGTACCTGAAAATAAAAGATAATTATACTCACCCCAATCCAGTGTCCAGATATAAATCCTCGTACTTGGCAAAACAAATAAACGAACACCCGTACCATGCCGGACTGAAAGGGGTCCCATGTTGACACATGAGACCCCTTTCCACGAATGCAGACACCCCCGTGACAGCTGTCACAGAAGTGTCTCTTCAGCCAATCAGCGAGTGCAACGTCCTTGCACTCTGCTGATTGGCTCTGTGTGCGTCTGACCTCAGACAGCGCATCGCAAAGCCTCTCCATTATATTCAATGGTGGGAACTTTGCGTCAGCGGTGAGGTCACCCGCGGTCAGCGGCTGACCACGGGTTAACCCCACCGCTACCCGCAAAGTTCCCACCATTGAAAGTAATGGAGAGGCTTTGCGATGCGCTGTCTGAGGTCACACGCGCACAGCCAATCAGGTGAGCGCCACGGAAGTAGCGCTTCCTGATTGGCTGAAGGGACCTCAGTGACAGGAGTCACGTGGTGTCCCGGCATTCGGGGAAAGGGGTCTGATGTGTAAACATGGGACCCCTTTCAGTCCGGCATGGTACGGGTGTTCGTTTTATTTTTTTAACAAGTACGTGGATTATCTCCCGGACACTGGATTGAGGTGAGTCTAATTTTTTTCACAGGTACCTCGGATCGTCGGAGACTGTGGCAGTCGGCGTGTCAACGTAGGTAAGTATGTATGTGTGTCGGCAGTGTGTAATAAAGTTGTACTTGTCACGGTGTGTGTCTCCTGTTTTTATTTGGGTATTTTTTTTCCAGTAGTACTACAGGTACCAGCGGGCCCGCTTTTCTCCCGCATGCTGGTACTTGTGGTTCTCTAAGTACCAGCTTGCGGGGGAGGCTTGCTGGGACTTGTAGTACCATTGGAAAAAACAATATTCTGTCATTTTACTCAAGGCTATCAGCCTCCCATCCGCAGCCCTTGGATGGGGGGGACAGCCTCGGGCTTCACCCCTGGCCCTTGGGTGGCTGGGGGGGGGACCCCTTGATTAAAGGGGTCCCCACTCCCCAGGGTACCCCGGCCAGGGGTGACTAGTTGGATATTTAATGCCACGGCCGCAAGGCACTGTATAAAAGTGACCCCCGGCTGTGGCATTATCTGTCCAGCTAGTGGAGCCCGATGCTGGTGTATAAAATACGGGGGACCCCTACTCTTTTTGTCCCCCGTATTTTTTGCACCAGCACCAGGCGCAGAGCCCGGTGCTGGTTTTAAAAATACGGGGGATCCCCTGTCAATTTTTCCCCCGCATTTTTAGAACCAGGACCAGCTCGAAGAGCCCGAGGCTGGTTATGCTTTGGAGGGGGGACCCCACGCCATTTTTTTCCGGGTTTTTCCCCGTTTTTTTAAATCGCGGCAAAATCCGGCAAATCGGCCGTTTTTCGCCCGCGGGGCTGTCGAATCCGTTTTTCATTGAATATGGTGAATTCCGGAAGCCACCTGCCGGAATTCACCTGTCGAATTAAAAAAACGGCGATAATTTGCCGCGATTCGCCGCTAATTGCATATACCCCTATGTCTCTGCATTTTAACATTTCATACTGTCACTTTTATTCTTGTTTTAGAGAGATGTCAGGTGAATAGCCAACGTATACAGTTCAGCAGTAAATGTCTAGCAATGAACATACAGGTTATGGCATCTGACATCCATCTTCAAGTTTACAGAGGGCTAGAAACAGTAGGGCAGTAGAGATAGAGGTTGTCAGTCTTGGTGAAAGGGGAGACAATGGGACAGTAAGCTGAAATGGGAATGTGGAACACCAGATGCAGAGTGCAGTGGTTCTCAAACTGTATGCTGTGGCACACTAGGGTGCCTTGGGGCACTTGCAGGGGTGCCCTGGGTTGGTGGTCCAGGACAAATTCAAATTATTTATGGCCAAAGTAATAGACAAAACCAGTGCTGGTGGCTTCTAATCATAAAATATGTGGACAAGCAGAAGTAACCTTTGTCTCTTACTCACCACAAAACTGGCCCTAAAGATGACATAAACACAATTTACTTAATTTTATAATTTTTTCTGAATTTCTCAATAAGAAACTTTTGGCTCAGGGATGCCGTCACAAAAATTCTGATAATGTAGGGCGACGTTACGCAAAAAAGTTTGGGAACCACTGGTATAGTGTATATAGTATATAACAACCACTGGTTAGCAGCTCAAAACTAACACTGTCCTTATTTTGCCTGGTGTTAGAATATTAGAATTCCAAATGATGCTATGAAGTAGATTGATTTCATTGTAAACCTACACTAATGCAACATCGTTTCCTTGCCTCAGTGCCAGAATTTCTGGATTCAGGGTCATATTCAGAGATGGACGTAGCTGCGGCGTTCTCATGCAATGGCCACATCCATAGGGTCTGTGCACGCATCCCGGAAGGACGCGATCGCATGGTGATTGACGGGCATCCAAAGATTGGCGACACGACGTTGCGGAGGAGATTGGGAAACGCAGATGTGATGTGGCACTTTTTGGAGCCAACTGATGACGTTGCCTGCATTTCCTGCAATTGAAAACATGGCGGCGGGACCCCTGCCTAGCAGCCAGGCTGCATAGGCAGGGGTCAACCTATGTTCGATGTGATCACATCACTGGGTGGCGCCACACATGCTGGACGGCCTAGCCCTCTGCTGGACGGCTCTCAGCATGTGAGTAAATGTTTGCAGATTTTTCTGCTACAGCTAAATCTGTGACCAGCTCTGAATAGCCCCCTTAGGTCCACTAAAAAAATTAAACCGATCTAGAATTTGACATTAGTTAAGAACCACTTGGCCCATCTAGTCTGCCCTAAACACTTGTACATGCAAACACTTACACACTAGGGTTCTTTTTTTGTCGGGAGCCAATTAACCTACCATTATATTTTTGGATACCCGGAGGAAACTCGCGCAAGAACGGGGAAAATATACAAACTCCAATTAGTTAGAGCCATGGTGGTTATTGAGCCCATGACCTCAGTGCTGTGGGGCAGTAATGCTAACCATTACATCAACCGTAGTGCATGAAAGATGTTTGAGAGGTGATCCTTTGTGTCCTCCTATTTTTAGAGTTTTTGTAGTTTAGTGATATTAAATGATAAATAAATTATTGGCAGGTTTATTTTATTGTGCCTGATCTAGAACAAAGCGCCTCAGTTGATGGCATATTATAGATGCATCATTTCTGAGAAATATGTTAGAAGGTGTCTGGGCTGTATCATGTAACTTCCCTAAAGTAGCGCCTATCTCATTTTAGTTACATGTATTGCCATTGTCTAAACCAGGGGTGGGGATCCTCCAGCCTGTGGGCTGTATAAGGCCTGCAAAGCCATTTGTTCCGGCCCACCCGCTTGTGTCAGCGAGACATGCGGCTGCTGAGTCCGGCGGCGGCGTGTCTCAGCTGTCAGGGCAGGGAGGAGAGCGCAGCTACATGTCCGGCGGCAGCGGCTGGTAGGATTTCAAACCAGCCGCCGGTTTGTGAGCCAATTAGAACTCGCGGACCGGCAGCTAATCAGGAGCCTCAGCTGCCGGTCCGCGAGCTCTGATTGGCTCACGAACAAGCAGCTGGCTTGAGATCCTACACGCCGCCACACGACATAGCCGCGCTCTCCTTCTTGTCCTGACCCCCTGACAGCTGAAACACACTGCCGGACGGAGCAGCAGCAGCGGTGAGCAGCACTGTGGAGTGGGGGGGTGGGCACTGTGGGGGCATTTGTGGATCTAGCACTGTGGGGGAATTTGTGAATTTGGCACTGTGGGGGCATTTGTGGATCTGGCACTGTGGGGGCATTTGTATATCTGCCATTGTTGGGGATTTTGTGGATCTGGCACTGTGGGGGCATTTGTGGATCTGGCACTGTGGGGGCATATGTACATCTGGCACTGTGGGGGCATTTGTATATCTGGCACTGTGGGGGCATTTGTATATCTGGCACTGTGGGGGCATTTGTGTATCTGGCACTGTGGCGGCATTTGTGTATCTGGCATGTGTATATGGCACTGCACTATTGGGGGCATATGTGTATCACGTCCCATTTTAATTGGCTACACCCATTTTTTGGTGCTTCAGTACCTCTAAGGGGCAGAACTACTGGGGGGCAGGGTAATTTTTAAGTTGATAATTTTTGTATGGCCCCCAAAGGATTTTATAAATATCCAAATGGCCCTTGGTAGAAAAAAGGTTCCCCACCCCTTGTCTAAACCAAACACTAAACATCCATAGAGGGAGAAGTCTGGATTACCTGAATAAAGAGGTCATAGAATTGTAGCAATGTGGTGATGAAAGCAAAGCAGGGTGTGTGGACCATATAAAAGAGTTCTGACTATGCTAGGAGTTATGGGGCTATGAGATCCAGTGAACCCTCATAAATTCTGAGGTTGTCATGACATTTTCTAACATCACCAACTGCTTGTGTTCAGGAGAGTGACAAAAACCAGTCCAATATGTTACTAGTAATAAATCCTAATAGTAACCGTCAAGCCTGGAAACCCAAAATGGCCCCTTGCTTTAGGTCCTGTGTATAATGGCTGTTTCCAATCCAGTTAGATTTATTAATATGCAGCTGGAGCTACAGTAAGTAAAGCTGCTCTTTTGAATGTATATTTGAAATAAAAGGCACTGAGGAAGAATATGTTTATTTTTGGTGACATTACATTGGCAAGATTGATAATCCACATTCTTCTTATGCCTATAGCTTGTAATGATGGATTGTGATGTAAATACCGCTCACTTCTTCCACCACTCTCATAGCAGTCACTCCTGCGGTGTAGTGGTCTCTCTAATGGCCTGTGATGTAAATGCATCTCCCTCCTTCCACCACTCTCATAGCAGCCATTCTCACGGCCTGATGTCCTCTTTCTGAAAGCCTGTTATGTGTGATATGAACTCCTCCTTCCATTACCCTTACAGCTGTTCATGCGGGATGCAATTAGTTTACCTACAATCAAAATCCCGACTGTCAAAATACCGACAACCATTGACTGACGGTCAGAATCCCAATAAGGTCAAAATACCGACATTTAAAATGTCGACAGGTTAAAGTCGACACAAGTTTTTCATGATTTTTTCATTGAAACCGACTTGTTCATACTTTACCATCCCAGTGGACCTGGAGGGGTAATATAATAGTGTGCTCGAAGTGTGAGCTATGCGAGAGGACGCGGTGCATTTATACGGTGTCCATGTCAACCTATGTCAACATACACACCAAAAAACAATTACATTTTAAATGTCGGTATTTTGACCATGTCGGTATTTTTAAATGTCGGTATTTTTACCTTGTCGGGATTTTGACCGTTGGGATTTTGATTGTAGGTATTTCATACTGATCCCGTTCCTGCAGTCTAGTGGTCTTACTCCCACCAGGAATCCTCATGCTACTGCACTTTGTAGTTATGTGCAGTTGCCAGGCTCATACACTTCCTGGAAAGACCCTGGTCCACTCTCAGTGCAACTTGGTGTACTCGTTTATTAAGGCTTGGATGTTTCAGTGCCATTTTCAGTTCTTTGGCTACATTGTTTAGGTCTTGATCACATGATATCATGTGGAATAAATTTCTTCATGACTCTTACGAGTCTCACAAGGTCCCTTGTCTCCATGCATATGCATAGAATCTTCAATGCCTCCAATAGTAACTCATTTTAGTAACTCATGTGTCTTCCTAAAATTTTATGCAGGGATTCCCCCCATTTACTGAACTCCAGCTCTCTGGCGTTGAACCCCATATGGGGTAAGAAGGTCTGAAGACAGGCAGCTGTAGCCGATGACCGTTGTGTATAGTTTCTCTGCATTGTGGTCCGTATTGATATTAGCTGCTCCTTTACTATGGTGCTGATATCACTGCTCATTTTACTATGGTACCCATTACTGCCTGGGTAACGCCTGTATCATTTATCAATTTGCAGACTAGATGCAGAGTGCTCAGCTTGATGTTTTCGCTGACATAGTTTACATATCTCAGTTTGCGGAGCAGACTTTTCTCATTTACGTAGAAGCTTTTCCTATCATCTATGTGCACAATGGGGGTAATTCCAAGTTGATCGCAGCAGGAAATTTTTTAGCAGTTGGGCAAAACCATGTGCACTGCAGGAGGGGCAGATATAACATTTGCAGAGAGAGTTAGATTTGGGTGTGGTGAGTTCAATCTGCAATCTAAATTGCAGTGTAAAAATAAAGCAGCCAGTATTTACCCTGCACAGAAACAAAATAACCCACCCAAATCTAACTCTCTCTGCAAATGTTATATCTGCCTCCCCTGCAGTGCACATGGTTTTGCCCAACTGCTAAAAAATTTCCTGATGCGATCAACTTGGAATTACCCCCAATGGCCATTATTGCCAGTATCATTGCAGGAAGGCGCTCCCCTTAGTCTCCTTTCCTTGTGCACAGGAAAGCCATGATGATGGTACTGGAGTGTTTTCTGGCCTCCAGTAACATGATCAGATGCCATTTACCACTCACTGTATGCTTGTTAAGTATATGTCCTAATCACAGTTGTTCATTGCTGTTAGCAGGTCATAGCCTTAGGATAAGTCTGCTAGAAGGAAGGGTTAGGGGGCCATTGGGGGGAGATAAGTATACTTACCTTCCCCCTGACGAGCTTCTCAACATCGGGATGCAGTGGTCAGTATTCTGATCGCTGGCATCCCCAATGCCGGCTTTTCAGTCCCAACCCCTAAGAAACATATCCAGAAAGTATGCAGATTGCCTACATTTACGATGTTGACACCAAAATCATATGTTATGATGTTGACATGGCTAAAGTGTCACCATCTAATATGTTGATATGTGCAAAATGCCAAAATGTGACAATAGCATTAAGGTTGGGTTTAGGCTTTCACTAAAAACAGGATAGAAAACAGAGAGTTGTAGTAAATGGATTGCATTCACAGGAGGGATATGTTACCAGTGGAGTACCCCAGGAATCTGTACTTGGACCAGTGCTTTTTAATATCTTTATTGGTGATATTGCAAACGGCATTAAAGGGAAAGTATGTCTGCAGGGTCCACAGATTATCCACAGGATAACATTGGGATATAAAGTAGCGTCCGCAGAATAGCACCAAACGATCAAAGCTTTCGGCCTCCCAGAATGCATCGGGCCAGTCTCCTATATCCCCGCCTCCTGGCTCAGGCAATTCAGTTATTGTCCAAAGCTCAAGGCACCCACTAGTTACCGCCCCATCTCTCTTCTCCCATTCGCCTCCAAACTACTTGAACGACTGGTCTACAGCCATCTCACAAGTTACCTCTCTGACAACTCCATCCTTGATCCACTACAATCCGGCTTTCGGCCAAATCCAGGGGCCACTTCTCTCTGCTTATCCTTCTGGACCTCTCTGCTGCCTTTGACATCGTGGATCATCCTCTCCTCCTCCGCACACTCCAAAACATTGGCCTTTCTAGCACTGTCCTTGACTAGTTAACCTCTGACCTCACTAACTGCTCCTTCTCTGTGTCTGCCTCCGGCACCTCCTCACACCCTTCCATCCTTCCTGTTGGTGTTCCTCAGGGTTCTGTCCTCGGCCCCCTTCTGTTCTCCCTGTACACCTCTTCCCTGGGTGCGCTCATTAACTCCTTTGGCCTTCAATACCACCTCTATGCTGATGACACACAACGCTACCTCTCCTCTCTTGATCTGTACCCCTCTGTCCTCTGTCAGGTTTCCAGCTGCCTCTCCGCCATCTCCTCCTGGATGGCTGAGCGTTCTCTGAAGCGCAACATGGACAAAACTGAACTCATTATCTTTCGCCCAGCCAGAATAACACCCCCTACCAATATCTCTATCACTGTTGACAACACCATCATCTCCCCTGTTCCCCAACTCCACTGCTTGGGCGTCACTCTTGACTCCTCTTTCTCCTTTGCACCCCACATCCAAGCTCTGGGGCAATCCTGTCGGTTCCAGCTATGCAACATTGCTTGCATCAGGCCATTTCTCTCCCAGAGTGCAACTAAACGTATTATCCACTCACTGGTCATCTCATGGCTCGACTACTGCAACGTTCTCACTGGCCTCACTTGCTCCCATTTTGCTCCCCTCCAATCTGTCCTCAACTACGCAGCTTGGCTTTTCTTCCTCTCCCGCCGCTCCATATCTGCCACTCCCCTTCGACAAAATCTGCACTGACTCCCATTCCCCTACAGAATCCTGTTCAAATTCCTCACCCTCACATACAAAGCCATCTCTAATTCCACTGCTCCCTACAGCTCCAACCTCCTCTCCCTTCATACTTCCTCCCACCCCTTGCGGTTGCCCAATGAACGGCGCCTCTCCTCTACCCTGGTCGCTGCTTCCCATGCTTGAGTTCAAGATTTTGCCGGTGCTGCACCGCTTCAGTGGAACGCGCTCCCGTGCTCCATTAGACTCTCCGCGACCTTGCAAAGCTTCAAACAGGCACTGAAAACCCACTTATTCATCAAAGCGTACCCTTCCGATGCATAACCTAGTCCTGAGGCTGCTCCTCCATCCCCCTGCCTCATGCCTTCACCATCACTGCTTTGCTTACATCCTGCCATCAGGCTACCTCCCACTTGCTTTCACCTCATGTCAGATGTCTGTTGCCCCTTCCTACTAGATTGTAAGCTCCACAGAGCAGGGCCCTCTTTCCTCTTGTTGTCAAAACCCTCTCTCGATGCATTTCACTCACAGCCCTCTCCTACTCAGCGACCATCTGTTGGTAAAGGCTCATCTCTATCTATGGCCACCAGCTCCTAGTAGTACGCTGATCACTCACTCGAAACTTACATCTAAGTTGTATTATGTTTTGAGAATTATGGTGCTCTTTGTTACCTGTACTCTAGTTTTGTTATTTATTTACTGTAATGTTAAGTTTTGTCTCCCTGTGCTGTCCTTTGTATGGTGCTGCGAAACACTTGAGGCGCCTTATAAATAAAATTTAATAATAATAATAATAATATCTCTCGCAGTGTCTGTAGTACACTGTGAGTGGTGTTTTGCTGCACCATGGAGGTCATTCCGAGTCGTTCGCTCGGAAAATTTCTTCGCATCGCAGCGTTTTTCCGCTTAGTGCGCATGCGCAATGTCCGCACTGCGACTGCGCCAAGTAAATTTGCTATGAAGTTTGTATTTTTACTCACCGCTTTTTCTTCGCTCAGGCGATCGTAGTGTGATTGACAGGAAATGGGTGTTACTGGGCGGAAATAGGCCGTTTTATGGGCGTGTGGGAAAAAACGCTACCGTTTCCGGAAAAAACGCAGGAGTGGCTGGAGAAACGGGGGAGTGTCTGGGCGAACGCTGGGTGTGTTTGTGACGTCAAACCAGGAGCGATAAGCACTGAACTGATCGCAGATGCCGAGTAAGTCTGAAGCTACTCAGAAACTGCTACGAGATGTGTAATCGCAATATTGCGAATCTTTCGTTCGCAATTTTAAGATGCTAAGATTCACTCCTAGTAGGCGGCGGCTTAGCGTGTGCAATACTGCTAAAATCGCCTTGCGAGCGAACAACTCGGAATGAGGGCCCATATTGTGTAATGAGGCTTGGTGTATGAGGACACATCTATATCTCACAAAAGACTGAAAAAATTGAATTAATGAACTCCGTATCCTCTTTTCTGATCTTACCCAATGCAACATCCCCACTACAATATCTCTTAAATGCAACAGCTAGAAGCAAGACCTACGCTAGCTGCTTCACTCTGTCAATCCCCACATTTGCTGCCTGTATTTACTGAGTCCAATATTAAATACTACTACTTACAAAAAAGACAATAGTAGACCAACAGACATCTGTTGTCTTAAAATGTCTCTCAACTCAAACCATTCACTTTACATAAGATTTACATCTCTCATCACCTGCTTCCATTCCTGGTTATAGGACTTTTTCTAAACTGAGCCCACAATATTAAATGCAGTTCCCTAAACAACACAATTTCCCTTCAGTCTTTACTTCTTCAACGCTCCAAGAATTATCCCCTCTTCAGACAAGTTTATCAAATTCCATTACCATCCAAGCCTTTGTATCTATGCAACCCTTTTGTATCTACCCACTACAATTCTCTGACCCCAGCCCAAAATTGCTGGCAACATTGTTGTATAATTGGATCAGATGGCCCACTAAGCACTTTGTACTCCTGTAATGTGGCTGGACTATTTGTTTTGTTTAGCACTAACCTCATATATAAGATTCTCATTTCCATTAGATTGGAAACTTGCCTCTTACCTCTTAATCTTACCTCTTTGTCTGTTAATAATCAGTCTTGTTTTATTATTATGTTCCCAATTGTAAAGTGTAAGGAAATGCATGCTGGCACTATATAAATAAATGTTAATAAATAAAAGTATCCCATCTATGCAGATCTTTAACAGTGATATCCATGAGGGACTGGAAATTGTCACTGAATAAGGAGGAGGACCTTTTATTATGATGACGCCTGTATGCATTTCAGTTTGCGTTCAAAGGAAATTGAAAGGAATGGAAACTTGACCTGATGCCTCTATTTAGTAAAGTTTATCCTAATGTTTAATCTTCCACACAAGCTTATTTATTAAATATGTTGGATGTTATGGGGTATATGCAATTGCGGTCGAATTCCCGAAAATGTCGAAAAACTGGACTTTTTCGCCCAAAAAAAATATTCGACAATGCAATACAGTACTTTTCGTCAAAAAAACGGACTTTTCAAATTCGACTTTTTGAATTCGACATTTGACAAATTCGACATTTCTGCAATGGTACAAATGCGGCTTTTCGACAAAAGTATATTCAATTGAAGAATGTAAATTCGACAACAGTGCTTTTTGACAGTAAATTCGTCATTTTCAATCCGCCTCACTTTGCTGGCGGAATGTAATACATTTTTTTAAAAACATGGGGTTTTTTTGTGTTTTTTTTATTGCTAATAGCATATCTATTTATATTAGAAGGGATTGGGTACTTGGTTTGTCTATTTATGAGGCACAAGTATTATTTATATATTAATTTTTTTTTATTTTTTTTATGGAATGGGTTAAAAACCCGAAAAAAAATTGCGTGTGGTCCCCCCTCCTAAGCATAACCAGCCTCGGGCTCTTTGAGCCGGTCCTGGTTGCCAAAATACAGGGGGAAAAATGACAGGCGATCCCCCGTATTTTAACGACCAGCACCGGGCTCTACGCCTGGTCCTGGTGCAAAAAATACGGGGGACAAATAGAGTAGGGGTCCCCCGTATTTTTTGTACCAGCACCGGGCTCCACTAGCTGGACAGATAATGCCACAGCCGGGGAACACTTTTATACCGCTTCCTGCGGCCGTGGCATTAAATACCTAACTAGTCACCCCTGGCCGGGGTACCCTGGAGGAGTGGGGACCCGTTCAATCAAGGGGTCGTCCCCCCCAGCCACCCAAGGGCCAGGGGTGAAGCCCGAGGCTGTCCCCCCATCCAAGGGCTGCGGATGGGAGGCTGATAGCCTTGATTAAAATGAAAGAATATTGTTTTTTTGCAGAAGAACTACAAGTACCAGCAAGCCTCCCCCGCAAGCTGGTACTTGGAGAACCACAAGTACCAGCATGCGGGGGGGAAACGGGCCCGCTGGTACCTGTAGTTCTACTGCAAAAAAAATACCCAAATAAAAACCGGACACGCACACCTTGAAAGTACAACTTTATTACATACATATCGACACACACATACTTACCTATGTTGACACGACGTTCGGTCCACTTGTCCAAGTAGAATCCACGGGGTGTACCTGAAAATAAAATTATACTCACCTAAATCCAGTGTCCAGTGATATTTGTAATCCACGTACTTGGCAAAATAAAAAAACGCATTTACCCGATCCACACAGACTGAAAGGGGTCCCATGTTTACACATGGGACCCCTTTCCCCGAATGCTGACACCCCCTGTGACTCCTGTCACAGAAGGTCCCTTCAGGCAATCAGGGAGCGCCACGTTGTGGCACTCTCCTGATTCCCTATGCGCGTCTGAGCTGGCAGACAGCGCATCGCACAGCACCTCCATTAGTTTCAATGGTGGGAACTTTGCGGTCAGCGGTGGGGTTACCCGCGGTCAGCGGCTGACCGCGGGTGACCTCACCGCTGACCGCAAAGTTCCCACCATTGAAGATAATGGAGGGGGCTGTGCGATGCGCGTCTGACAGCTCCGACGCGCATACAGCCAATCAGGAGAGTGCCAAGACGTGGCGCTCCCTGATTGGCTGAAGGGACCTTCTGTGACAGCAGTCACAGGGGGTCTCTACATTCGGGGAAAGGGGTCCCATGTGTAAACATGGGACCCCTTTCAGTCCGTGTGGATCGGGTAAATGCGTTTTTTTGTTTTGCCAAGTACGTGGATTACAAATATCACAGGACACTGGATTTAGGTGAGTATTAAGTTTATTTTCAGGTACCCCGGATTCGTCGACATTGGAGACGTGGCAGTCGGCGTGTCAACATAGGTAAGTATATATGTGTCGGCATGTGTGAAATAAAGTTGTATTTTCACGGTGTTTATATTTGGGTATTTTTTTTTCAGAAGAACTACAGGTACCAGCGGGCCCGTTTCCCCCCCGCATTCTGGTACTTGTGGTTCTCCAAGTACCAGCTTGCGGGGGAGGCTTGCTGGGACTTGTAGTTCTTCTGCAAAAACCCAATATTCTTTCATTTTTACACATGGCTGTCAACCCCCCATCCGCAGCCCTTGGATGGGGGGGACAGCCTCGGGCTTCACCCCTGGCCCTTGGGTGGCTGAGGGGGGGGACCTCTTGGCTGAAGGGGTCACCACTCCTCCAGGGTACCCCGGCCAGGGGTGACTAGTTGGGTATTTAATGCCACGGCCGCAGGGAGCGGTATAAAAGTGTCCCCCGGCTGTGGCATTATCTGTCCAGCTAGTGGAGCCCGGTGCTGGTACAAAAAATACGGGGGACCCCTACTCTTTCTGTCCCCCGTCATTTCCCCCCCCCCCCCCCCCCCCCCGTATTTTGGCAACCAGGACCGGCTCAAAGAGCCCGAGGCTGGTTATGCTTAGGAGGGGGGACCCCACACAATATTTTTTGGGGTTTTTTTTACAGTTTTTTGTACCATCTAAAAAGTCGATTCAAAATCCGTCAATTGTTCCGTTTTTCGACAG
Source organism: Pseudophryne corroboree (assembly GCF_028390025.1). Lineage (NCBI taxonomy): Eukaryota > Metazoa > Chordata > Amphibia > Anura > Myobatrachidae > Pseudophryne > Pseudophryne corroboree. Next base: position 350,728,836 of record NC_086444.1, read on the forward strand.
CGGGACTGTCGAATCCGTTTTTTATTGAATATGTCGAATTCCGGCACCCGCCGGCCGGAATTCGACGGTCGAATTGTGTCGAATTTAAAAACGGACGAAAAATTGCGGCAATTCGCCCGGAATTGCATATACCCCTATATATCTGTAGTGTTGGATACTATTGTATTTATAGAAGAAACCAAGGTTCCTGCGCCTCCTTTGCCTATATATTTGAGGTGGGTCCAACATATAATATCGAAATCTTTGTGAATAATAAGAATACCAGAAAATATTATGCATCAAGTTAATAAATATGGTCACATTGGGCCTGAATCAGATGTTGTTTTGTATGGATATTTAGCAACTGTGAAGCCTGTATGTGCAGCTTTGAGAAACAACAGCCAATTCAAATTGGTGTTCATCTCAGCCGTCTCTGCACTTTATGTTTAATGTAGCTGCATGGCAACAGGCCAGGTGCATGTAGGTTAAGTGTGCTATGGGACAATAGACAGAATTCCGTCATATTCAAGTGAGGACATGCAAAGATCTGGCTGATTGCAAACAAGGGGGGTCATCCCGAGTTGTTCACTCGCTAGCAGTTTTTAGCAGCCGTGCAAACGCATTGTCGCCGCACACTGGGGAGTGTATTTTCGCTTTGCAGAAGTGCGAACGCTTGTGCAGCAGAGCGCCTGCAAAATCTTTTTGTGCAAAACAAGACCAACCCTGTAGTTACTCTTCGTGTGCGTTGATTCTAAAGACGGAGGGACGGCTTTTGACATCACACACCCACCAAGTGAACGCCCAGCACGCTTGCGTTTTTTCTGCCACGCCTGCGTTTTTCTAAACACTCCCTGAAAACGGTCAGTTGACACCCAGAAACGCCCACTTCATGTCAATCTTCCTGCGTTCGGCCGTGCGACTGGAATGTTTGTTACACTCTGTGCAAACCCACGATGCTCATTGTACCCATACAACGCGCCTGCGCATTGCGGTGCATACGCATGCGCAGAAATGCTGATTTTTAGCCTGATCGCTGTGCTGTGAACAATGGCATCTAGCGATCAACTCGGAATGACCCCCAAGATTCCTTACACTAGGAATAGGGGTGTTGCCACTGATAGTGATAACAGCTACAAATGTATTTCTCTGACGTCCTAGTGGATGCTGGGGACTTCGTCAGGACCATGGGGATTAGCGGCTCCGCAGGAGACAGGGCACAAAAATAAAGCTTTAGGATCAGGTGGTGTGCACTGGCTCCTCCCCCTATGACCCTCCTCCAAGCCTCAGTTAGGTTTTTGTGCCCGTCCGAGCAGGGTGCAATCTAGGTGGCTCTCCTAAAGAGCTGCTTAGAAAAAGTTTTTAGGTTTTTTATTTTACAGTGAGTCCTGCTGGCAACAGGCTCACTGCAACGAGGGACTTAGGGGAGAAGAAGTGAACTCACCTGCGTGCAGGATGGATTGGCTTCTTAGGCTACTGGACACCATTAGCTCCAGAGGGATCGAACACAGGCCCAGCCATGGAGTCCGGTCCCGGAGCCGCGCCGCCGACCCCCTTGCAGATGCCGAAAAGTGAAGAGGTCCAGAAACCGGCGGTAGAAGACTTTTCAGTCTTCATGAGGTAGCGCACAGCACTGCAGCTGTGCGCCATTGTTGTCACACACTTCACACCAGCGGTCACTGAGGGTGCAGGGCGCTGTGGGGGGCGCCCTGGGCAGCAATGAAATACCTATACTGGCTAAAAGATACATCACATATAGCCCCTGGGGCTATATGGATGTATTTAACCCCTGCCAGATCTCAGAAAAACGGGAGAAGAAGCCCGCCGAAAAGGGGGCGGGGCCTATTCTCCTCAGCACACAGCGCCATTTTCCCTCACAGAAATGCTGGTGGGAAGGCTCCCAGGCTCTCCCCTGCACTGCACTACAGAAACAGGGTTAAAACAGAGAGGGGGGGCACTTATTTGGCGATATGATTATATATATTAAGATGCTATAAGGGAAAAACACTTATATAAAGGTTGTCCCTGTATAATTATAGCGTTTTGGTGTGTGCTGGCAAACTCTCCCTCTGTCTCTCCAAAGGGCTAGTGGGGTCCTGTCCTCTATCAGAGCATTCCCTGTGTGTGTGCTGTGTGTCGGTACGTGTGTGTCGACATGTATGAGGACGATGTTGGTGAGGAGGCGGAGCAATTGCCTGTAATGGTGATGTCACTCTCTAGGGAGTCGACACCGGAATGGATGGCTTATTTAAGGAATTACGTGATAATGTCAACACGCTGCAAGGTCGGTTGACGACATGAGACGGCCGGCAAACCAATTAGTACCTGTCCAGGCGTCTCAAACACCGTCAGGGGCGTTAAAACGTCTTTTTACCTCAGTCGGTCGACACAGACACAGACACGGACACTGACTCCAGTGTCGACGGTGAAGAAACAAACGTATTTTTCTTTTAGGGCCACACGTTACTTGTTAAGGGCAATGAAGGAGGTGTTACATATTTCTGATACTACAAGTACCACAAAAAAGGGTATTTTGTGGAGTGTGAAAAAACTACCTGTAGTTTTTCCTGAATCAGATAAATTAAATGAAGTGTGTGATGATGCGTGGGTTTCCCCCGATAGAAAATTATTGGCGGTATACCCTTTCCCGCCAGAAGTTAGGGCGCGTTGGGAAACACCCCTTAGGGTGGATAAGGCGCTCACACGCTTATCAAAACAAGTGGCGGTACCGTCTCCAGATAGGGCCGCCCTCAAGGAGCCAGCTGATAGGAGGCTGGAAAATATCCTAAAAAGTATATACACACATACTGGTGTTATACTGCGACCAGCGATCGCCTCAGCCTGGATGTGCAGCGCTGGGGTGGCTTGGTCGGATTCCCTGACTGAAAATATTGATACCCTTGACAGGGACAGTATTTTATTGACTATAGAGCATTTAAAGGATGCATTTCTATATATGCGAGATGCACAGAGGGATATTTGCACTCTGGCATCAAGAGTAAGTGCGACGTCCATATCTGCCAGAAGTTGTTTATGGACACGACAGTGGTCAGGTGATGCAGATTCCAAACGGCACATGGAAGTATTGCCGTATAAAGGAGAAAAAGACAACGTCTTTTCAGCCTCAGTCCTTTCGTCCCCATAAGGGCAAGCGGTCAAAAGGCCAGTCATATCTGCCATGGGATAGAGGAAAGGGAAGAAGACTGCAGCAGGCAGCCCATTCCCAGGAACAGAAGCCCTCCACCGCTTCTGCCAAGTCCTCAGCATGACGCTGGGGCCGTACAAGCGGACTCCGGTGCGGTGGGGGGTCGTCTCAAGAGTTTCAGCACGCAGTGGGCTCACTCGCAAGTGGACCCCTGGATCCTACAGGTAGTATCCCAGGGGTACAGATTGGAAGTTCGAGACGTCTCCCCCTCGCAGGTTCCTGAAGTCTGCTTTACCAACGTCTCCCTCCGACAGGGAGGCAGTAGTGGAAACAATTCACAAGCTGTATTCCCAGCAGGTGATAATCAAAGTACCCCTCCTACAACAAGGAAAGGGGTATTATTCCACACTATATTGTGGTACTGAAGCCAGACGGCTCGGTGAGACCTATTCTAAATCTGAAATATTTGAACACTTACATAAAAAGGTTCAAATCAAGATGGAGTCACTCAGAGCAGTGATAGCGAACCAGGAAAAAGGGGACTATATGGTGTCCCGGGACAGATGCTTACCTCCATGTCCCAATTTGCCCTTCTCACCAAGGGTACCTCAGGTTCGTGGTACAGAACTGTCACTATCAGTTTCAGACGCTGCCGGTTGGATTGTCCACGGCACCCCGGGTCCTTACCAAGGTAATGGCCGAAATGATGATTCTCTTCAAAGAAAATGGACGATCTCCTGATAAGGGCAAGGTCCAGAGAACAGTTGGAGGTCGGAGGAGCACTATCTCAAGTAGTTCTACGACAGCATGGGTGGATTCTAAATATTCCAAAACCGCAGCTGTTTCCGACGACATGTCTGCTGTTCCTAGGGATGATTCTGGACACAGTCCAAAAAAAGGTGTTTCTCCCGGAGAAGAAAGCCAGGGAGTTATCCGAGCTAGTCAGGAACCTCCTAAAACCAGGAAAAGTGTCAGTGCATCATTGCACAAGGGTCCTGGGAAAAATGGTGGCTTCTTACGAAGCAATTCCATTCGGCAGATTTCACGCAAGAACTTTTCAGTGGGATCTGCTGGACAAATGGTCCGGATCGCATCTGCAGATGCATCAGCGGATAACCTTATCGCCACGGACAAGGGTGTCTCTTCTGTGGTGGTTGCAGAGTGCTCATCTGTTAGAGGGCCGCAGATTCGGCATACAGGACTGGGTCCTGGTGACCACGGATGCCAGTCTGAGAGGCTGGGGAGCGGTCACACAGGGAAGAAACTTCCAGGGAGTATGGTCAAGCCTGGAGATGTCTCTTCACATAAATATACTGGAGCTAAGAGCGATTTACAATGCTCTAAGCCTGGCAAAACCCCTGCTTCAGGGTCAGCCGGTGTTGATCCAGTCGGACAACATCACGGCAGTCGCCCACGTAAACAGACAGGGCGGCACAAGAAGCAGGAGAGCAATGGCAGAAGCTGCAAGGATTCTTCGCTGGGCGGAAGATCATGTGATAGCACTGTCAGCAGTGTTCATTCCGGGAGTGGACAACTGGGAAGCAGACTTCCTCAGCAGACACGATCTACATCCGGGAGAGTGGGGACTTCATCCAGAAGTCTTCCACATGATTGTGAACCGTTGGGAAAAACCAAAGGTGGATATGATGGCGTCTCGCCTCAACAAAAAACTGGACAGGTATTGCGCCAGGTCAAGAGACCCTCAGGCAATAGCTGTGGACGCTCTGGTAACACCGTGGGTGTTCCAGTCAGTGTATGTGTTTCCTCCTCTGCCTCTCATACCAAAAGTACTGAGAATTATACGGCAAAGGGGAGTAAGAACGATACTCGTGGCTCCGGATTGGCCAAGAAGAACTTGGTACCCGGAACTTCAGGAGATGCTCACGGAAGATCCGTGGCCTCTACCTCTAAGACGGGACCTGCTTCAGCAGGGACCGTGTCTATTCCAAGACTTACCGCGGCTGCGTTTGACGGCATGGCGGTTGAACGCCGAATTCTAAGGGAAAAAGGCATTCCGGAAGAGGTCATTCCTACACTGGTCAAAGCCAGGAAGGAGGTGACTGCACAACATTATCACCGCATTTGGAGAAAATATGTTGCGTGGTGTGAGGCCAGGAAGGCCCCCACGGAGGAATTTCAATTGGGTCAATTCCTACATTTCCTGCAAACAGGATTGTCTATGGGCCTCAAATTGGGGTCCATTAAGGTTCAAATTTCGGCCCTGTCGATTTTCTTCCAGAAAGAATTGGCTTCAGTTCCTGAAGTCCAGACTTTTGTAAAAGGAGTACTACATATACAGCCCCCGGTTGTGCCCCCAGTGGCTCCGTGGGACCTTAATGTAGTTTTGGATTTTCTCAAATTCCATTGGTCTGAGCCACTCAAATCGGTGGATTTGAAATATCTTACATGGAAAGTAACCATGCTACTGGCCCTGGCTTCAGCCAGGAGAGTGTCAGAATTGGCGGCTTTATCGTATAAAAGTCCATATCTGATTTTCCATTCGGACAGGGCAGAACTGCGGACGCGTCCTCAGTTTCTGCCTAAGGTGGTGTCAGCGTTTCACCTGAACCAGCCTATTGTGGTGCCTGCGGCTACTAGCGATTTGGAGGATTCCAAGTTGCTGGACGTTGTCAGGGCATTGAAAATATATATTTCAAGGACGGCTGGAGTCAGAAAATCTGACTCGCTGTTTATACTGTATGCACCCAACAAGCTGGGTGCTCCTGCTTCTAAGCAGACGATTGCTCGTTGGATTTGTAGCACAATTCAACTTGCACATTCTGTGGCAGGCCTGCCACAGCCTAAATCTTCCACAAGGAAGGTGGGCTCATCCTGGGCGGCTGCCCGAGGGGTCTCGGCATTACAACTCTGCCGAGCAGCTACGTGGTCGGGGGAGAACACGTTTGTAAAATTCTACAAATTTGATACCCTGGCTAAAGAGGACCTGGAGTTCTCTCATTCGGTGCTGCAGAGTCATCCGCACTCTCCCGCCCGTTTGGGAGCTTTGGTATAATCCCCATGGTCCTGACGGAGTCCCCAGCATCCACTAGGACGTCAGAGAAAATAAGATTTTACTTACCGATAAATCTATTTCTCGTAGTCCGTAGTGGATGCTGGGCGCCCATCCCAAGTGCGGATTGTCTGCAATACTTGTACATAGTTATTGTTACAAAAAAATCGGGTTGTTATTGTTGTGAGCCGTCTGTTCAGAGGCTCCTACGTTTGTCATACTGTTAACTGGGTTCAGATCACAAGTTGTACGGTGTGATTGGTGTGGCTGGTATGAGTCTTACCCGGGATTCAAAATCCTTCCTTATTGTGTACGCTCGTCCGGGCACAGTATCCTAACTGAGGCTTGGAGGAGGGTCATAGGGGGAGGAGCCAGTGCACACCACCTGATCCTAAAGCTTTATTTTTGTGCCCTGTCTCCTGCGGAGCCGCTAATCCCCATGGTCCTGACGGAGTCCCCAGCATCCACTACGGACTACGAGAAATAGATTTATCGGTAAGTAAAATCTTATTTAATGTACTGTATGGTTGCATAGATGCAGCCAATTCTGAATACAGAAGGATGTTTGCATAAGAACGCAATGAGGCTGAATTGTGTGCAACTGTGAATCGGGCTTATTGTCTTTAGCATGCAGTGGAGTGGTCAGTAATGAAAGATTAACTGTGAAACCACCATCCCCGCTCGCATGGTGGCAGAGAAAGCAAATTCAGTAACTTTGTTGACTTCTTAAATGTTAAAGTGGTTTATTATATTGGTTCTTAGAAAATAAAAATAAAAATAATTAGGACTTTGTTGTAGATGTGCTTTTATGGCGTTACAAAACCGGCAGTCGGAATCCCGGTGGTCAGCATACTGACACCGGGATCCCAACCGCCAGAATGCCGACAGGGTGCCGAGGGCTATTCCCACTCCTGGGTGTCCATGACATCCATGACACCCATGGAGTGGGAATAGAACCTGTGGCAAGCGCAGCGAGCCACTGAGCCCACAAAGGGCTTCGTTGCGCTCGCCCCCTGTCGGCATTCTGGCGGTCAGGATTCCGGCGTTGGTATGCTGACCGCCGGGATCTCGACCGCCGGTCTCGCATACCCAACATGATTTTCTTGTAGACCAGCGTTTATCTGTTTTCCCCAAGATTGAATAAATTATTTGGCTGGGTAAGTGCAGTACGTAAGTATACTCATTGAGCTGCTAGTACTTTTTTTTAACATTTTTTATTTGAAGCATTTGTTCAACACATGAAAAAATTTTAATAATGTATTTGAGAAAGAAACAATAATACAGACACTGTACAATTATATCCGGGCTATGAATCAAAATCGAGCACCATTTCTAAGGCAAAAATGAAGTAATATGGCAATACCATTATTAAAGACAATCGTAAGACTAAAAATAAATAACTAAAAGCAAATAGAACAAGTAGGGAGCTGCTGGTACTTTGAATAGAAATATGTAACAGATACGAAGTGCCTGTGACTCCAATACATTGGATGACAGTCCCAGAATTCCAATTTTTATTAAGTATCAGTTGAGGAACATCTGTAGTCAGAAACAGGCTCTAAAACTGGAAATTTGAATACATTAGTTACATTTTTTTATACTAATTTATATTAATGGTTTTGCTTAAGGTATACTTTTGAGCTTCGTGCTTTCTATTTGTGGTTTTAGTATTTTCGATTACTAGGTCTTTCTATTACAGCAGGGGCGGGCAGACTTTTGGAGTCGGTGATCTACTGTGAAAGCTAAAAAGCATTTGTGATCTACATAGGAGGAATAATAGCGCGCGCCTATGGCGCGCGCAAAAAAAGGGGTGTGGTATAACAAAAAGTGGGCGTGGTATAACAAAAAAAGGGACGTAGCCTTGATGCGCAGAGTGTAATGACTGCCTCACACGAAATAACACATTGGCCCCCACAGGTAAAAACCTTAAACACATGCCCCCACAGTGCCAGATACACATGCCCCCACAGTGCCATGTGCCCACAGTGCCAGATATGCCCCCACAGTGCCAGATACAGATATGCCCCCACAGTGCCATGTGCCCACAGTGCCAGATATGCCCCCACAGTGCCAGATACACATGCCCCCACAGTGCCATGTGCCCACAGTGCCAGATATGCCCCCCACAGTGCCAGATACAGATATGCCCCCACAGTGCCATTTGCCCACAGTGCCAAATATGCCCCCACAGTGCCAGATTACAGATATGCCCCCACAGTGCCAGATATGCCCCCACAGTGCCATGTGCCCGCAGCCAGATATGCCCCCAGTGCCACATATAACCCCACAGTGCCAGAAATGCCCCCACAGCGCCAGATTACAGATATGCCCAAACAGTGCCATGTGCCCGCAGTGCCACATATGAACCCACAGTGACAGATATGCCCCCACAGCGCCAGATGACAGATATGCCCCCACAGTGCCAGATATGCCCCCACAGTGCCATGTGCCCGCAGAGCCAGATATGCCCCCACAGTGCCACATATGACCCCACAGTGCCAGATATGCCCCCACAGTGCCAGATTACAGATATGCCCCCACAGCGCCAGATTACAGATATGCCCCCACAGTGCCATGTGCCCGCAGAGCCAGATATGCCCCCAGTGCCACATATGACCCCACAGTTCCAGATATGCCCCCACAGTGCCATGTGCCAGTGCCAGATATGCCCTCAGTGCCATGTGCCCACAGTGCCAGATATGCCCCCACATTGCCATGTGCCCACAGAGCTAGATATGCCCCCAGTGCCACATATGCCCCCACAGTGCCAGATATGCCCCCACAGTGCCAGATATGCCCCCACAGTGCCATGTGCCCAGTGCCAGATATGCCCTCACAGTGCCAGATATGCCCTCACAGTGCCAGATATGCCCCCACAGTGCCAGATATGCCCCCACAGTGCCAGATATGCCCCCAGTGCCACATATGACCCCATAGTGCCAGATATGCTCCCACTGAGCTATGTGCCCCCACAGTGCCAGATATGCCCCCATAGAAGAGCTCACCGTGCTGTGTGTGGAGAGCGCAGCGCGCGCTTCTCCTGTCTGCCGCTCTGCCTCCTCAGTCTGATCTCCGGCGGTGACGGCAGCGTGTATGGCTCAAATCAGGTGCCGGTCCGCGAGCTCTCATTGGCTAACGAACCGGCACCTGATTTGAGCTATACACTCGGCCGTCACTGCCGCAGACCAGACTGAGGAGGCAGAGCGGCAGGCAGGAGAGGCGCGGCTTCGGGTGGCTGGGCGGCGGATCGCGATCGACTGGTCCCATGTCCGCGATCGACCAGTCGATCGCGATCGACTGTCTGGCCACCCCTGTATTACAGTATACCCTGTCCAGTGTCACCTGTGATATATTTTAAGGAGGGTGGGGGCGTGCCAACGGCGGTAGAACGCCGTTGGGTGGGCGCGGTCCGGACATCGCAGATGTGTCTGGACCATTGCTGTGGCGGGCCGCTGCGGCTGCATGACATCACACGCAGCTGCTGCGACCTAGGACATGGCGGGTAGTCAGCCGCCTGCCAGCACAGCTAGTGCGGGGGAAGGGGGATAGGGCCTGACATGTGAGGCGGACTAGCCCTGTGCTGGAATCTGATCGTAGATGTGCTAATTTTAGCACACCTACGAACAGCTTCGAATCACCCCCATAGATCAGACCACAGAGACCACATGCACACCCTCTTTGTAACTTACTGTAATTAACCAAAATACCCAAGGAGCTGAGGTGAAGTGACTACAATCAAATCAAAGCTGCTGTAGGTAGCCAGCCTCACAAATACAGATGTGTCAAAATGGTATCCGGACTCTGGGCCGACACCACTTAGGTCGACACCTATTGGTCGACAGTGGCTATGTCGACACAGCCATTGGGTCGATATGAACTAGGTCAACATGCAAAAAGGTCGACATGAGTTTTTCACATTTTTTTATTTTTTTTATTTACTTTTTCATACTTTCTGATCCACGTGGACTACAATTGGGAACGGTAACCTGTGTGAGGGGATACAGTGCACTAATTGGGGTTCCCGGTTACTTTCCGAAGAAAATGACACAAAAAAACATGAAAAACTCATGTCGACTTTTTTTCATGTCGACCTTGTTCATGCCAACCTAATGGTCGTGTCGACCTATTTCTAGTGTTGACCTAGCCGCTGTCAACCAATAGAGGGTCGACCTAATGGATGTCGACCTAAACACTGTCGACCCTGAGTCCCATACCCGTCAAAATACATCTAGCTTTAATACACAATGCACCATGATATGCCTGGCGTGAGTGAGCCAACCGTTCCCATGCAACTCCGATAACTTTTGGTGTCTTTCTCTGACGTCCTAGTGGATGCTGGGAACTCCGTAAGGACCATGGGGAATAGCGGCTCCGCAGGAGACAGGGCACATCTAAAGAAAGCTTTAGGATCACCTGGTGTGCACTGGCTCCTCCCCCTATGACCCTCCTCCAAGCCTCAGTTAGATTTTCTGTGCCCGACGAGAAGGGTGCACACTAGGGGCTCTCCTGAGCTCTTTGTGAAAGTTTTAGTTTAGGTTTATTATTTTCAGTGAGACCTGCTGGCAACAGGCTCACTGCATCGAGGGACTAAGGGGAGAAGAAGCGAACTCACCTGCGTGCAGAGTGGATTGGGCTTCTTAGGCTACTGGACATTAGCTCCAGAGGGACGATCACAGGTTCAGCCTGGATGGGTCACCGGAGCCGCGCCGCCGGCCCCCTTACAGAGCCAGAAGAGCGAAGAGGTCCGGAAAAATCGGCGGCAGAAGACTTTCCTGTCTTCAGATAAAGGTAGGCGCACAGCACCGCAGCTGTGCGCCATTGCTCTCAGCACACTTCACACTCCGGTCACTGAGGGTGCAGGGCGCTGGGGGGGCAGCGCCATGAGACGCAATAAATCGATAGAAAACCTTTTATGGCTAAAATAAATGCATCACATATAACTCCTGGGCTATATGGATGCATTTAACCCCTGCCAAAACATACAAGAAAACGGATGATAAGGACGCCGAGAAAGGGGCGGAGCCTATCTCCTCAGCACACTGGCGCCATTTTCCCTCACAGCTCAGTTGGAGGGAAGCTCCCTGGCTCTCCCCTGCAGTCACTACACTACAGAAAGGGGTTAAAAAAGAGAGGGGGGCACAAATTAGGCGCAGTATAAACAATACAGCAGCTATAAAGGGAAAAACACTTATATAAGGTTATCCCTGTATATATATAGCGCTCTGGTGTGTGCTGGCAAACTCTCCCTCTGTCTCCCCAAAGGGCTAGTGGGGTCCTGTCCTCTATCAGAGCATTCCCTGTGTGTGTGCTGTGTGTCGGTACGTTTGTGTCGACATGTATGAGGAGAAAAATGATGAGGAGACGGAGTAGAGTGTCTGTAATAGTGTTGTCACCCCCTGGGGGGTCGACACCTGAGTGGATGTACTGTTGAAATTGCGTGACAGTGTCAGCTTTGTATAAAAGACAGTGGTTGACATGAGACAGCCGGCTACTCAGCTTGTGCATGTCCAGACGTCTCATACAGGGGCTCTAAAGCGCCCGTTACCTCAGATACAGACGCCGACACGGATACTGACTCCTGTGTCGACGGTGAAGAGACAACCGTGATTTCCAATAGGGCCACACATTGCATGATTGAGGCAATGGAAAAAGTTTACACTCTTCTGATAATATAAATACCACCAAAAAAAGGGGTATTATGTTTGGTGAGGAAAAACTTCCTGTAGTTTTCCTGAATCTGAGAAATAAAATGAGGTGTGTGATGATGCGTGGGTTTCCCCCCGATAACAATTGATAATTTCTAAAAAGTTATTGGCAGTATACCTTTTCCCGCCAGAGGTTAGGGTGCGTTGGGAAACACCCCCTAGGGGGGATAAGGCGCTCACACGCTTGTAAGAACAAGGGCTCTACCCTCTCTGGAGATGGCCGCCCTTAGGGATCCTGCTGATAGAAAGCAGGAGGGTATCCTAAAATGTATTTACACACATACTGGTGTTATACTGCGACCAGCAATCGCCTCAGCCTGGATGTGCAGTGCTGGGTTGGCGTGGTCGGATTCCCTGACTGGAAATTTGATATCCTAGATAAGGACAGTATATTATTGCCTATAGAGCAATTAAAAGATGCATTTCTATATATGCATGATGCACAGCGGAATATTTGCCGACTGGCATCAAGTATAAGTGCGTTGTCCAATTATACCAGTAAAGTGGTCAGGTGATGCGGATTCCAAACGGCATTTGGAAGTATTGCCTTAACAAAAAAGGGGATGTACCCCAGGTCGCCTCTCAAAATAAGACGCCGTATTATCAGGCGCAGTCCTGGTTGGCAAGCGGACAAAAGGGTTCCTCTTTTCTGCTCGTGACAGAGGGAGAGGAAAATGGCTGCAGAGATCAGCCAGTTCCAAGGAACAGAAACTCTTTTCCGCCTCTGCCAAGCCCTCAGTATGACGCTAGGGCTTTACAAGTTCAGGCACGGTGGGGTCCCGTTCTCAATGAATTTCAGTGCGCAGTGGGCTCACTCGCAAGTAGACCCCTGGATCCTTCAGGTAATATTTCAGGGGTACAAATTGGAATTCGAGACGTATCCCCCTCGCCGTTTCCAAAGGTCTGTTTTACCGACGTCTCCCGCTGACAGGGAGGCAGTTTTGGAAACCATTCACAAGCTGTATTCCCAGCAGGTGATAATCAAGATACCCCTCCTGCAACAGGGAACGGGGTATTATTCCACACTATTGTGGTACCGAAGCCAGACGGCTCGGTGAGACCGATTTTAAAATCTAAAATCTTTGAACACTTGCATACAGAGGTTTAAATTCAAAATTGAGTCACTCAGAGCAGTGATTGCAAACCTGGAAGAAGGGGACTACATGATGTCTCGGGACATCAAGGATGCTTACCTTCATGTCAAAATTTACCCTTCTCACCAAGGGTATTTCAGGTTATGGTACAGAACTGTCACTATCAGTTCGGACGCTGCCGTAGGGATGGTCCACGGCACCCCGGGTCTTTACCAAGGTAATGGCCGAAATGATATCCCTTCGAAGGAAGGAAATTTTAGTTATCCCTTACTTGGACGATTCCCTGATAAGGGTAAGATCCAGGGAACACTTGGAAGTCGGTGTAGCACTATCTCAGGTAGTGTTGCGGCAGCACGATTGGATTCTCAATATTCCAAAATCGCAGCTGGTTCCGACGACTTGTCTTCTGTTCCTAGGGATGATCCTGGACACAGTCCAGAAAGAAGGTGTTTCTCCCGGAGGAGAAAGCCAGGGAGTTATCCGAGCTAGTCAGGAACCTCCTAAAACCGAACCAAGTCTCAGTGCATCAATGCACAAGGGTTCTGGGTAAAAATGGTGGCTTCCTACGAAGCAATCCCATTCGGCAGATTCCACGCAAGACTTTCCAGTGGAACCTACTGGACAAATGGTCCGGGTCGCATCTTCAGATGCTTCAGCGGATAACCCTGTCACCGGGGACAAGGGTATCCCTCCTGTGGTGGTTGCAGAGTGCTCATCTTCTAGAGGGCCGCAGATTCGGCATTCGGGACTGGGTCCTGGTGGCCACGGATACCAGCCTGCGAGGCTGGGGAGCAGTCACACAGGGAAGGAATTTCCAGGGCTTATGGTCAAGCCTGGAGACATCTCTTCATATAAACATTCTGGAACTAAGGGCCATTTACAATGCCCTAAGTCAAGCGAAACCCCTGCTTCAGGGTCAGGCGGTATTGATCCAATCGGACAACATCACGTCAGTCGCCCACGTAAACAGACAGGGCGGCACGGGAAGCAGGGGGGCAATGGCAGAAGCTGCAAGGATTCTTCGCTGGGCGGAAGATCATGTGATAGCACTGTCAGCAGTGTTCATTCCGGGAGTGGACAACTGGGAAGCAGACTTCCTCAGCAGACACGATCTACACCCGGGAGAGTGGGGACTTCATCCAGAAGTCTTCCACATGATTGTGAACCGTTGGGAAAAACCAAAGGTGGATATGATGGCGTCCCGCCTCAACAAAAAACTGGACAGGTATTGCGCCAGGTCAAGAGACCCTCAGGCAATAGCTGTGGACGCTCTGGTAACACCGTGGGTGTTCCAGTCAGTGTATGTGTTCCCTCCTCTGCCTCTCATACCAAAAGTACTGAGAATTATACGGCAAAGGGGAGTAAGAACGATACTCGTGGCTCCGGATTGGCCAAGAAGAACTTGGTATCCGGAACTTCAAGAGATGCTCACGGACGAACCGTGGCCTCTACCTCTAAGAAAGGACCTGCTCCAGCAGGGGCCTTGTTTGTTCCAAGACTTACCGCGGCTGCGTTTGACGGCTTGGTGGTTGAACGCCGGATCCTGAAGGAAAAAGGCATTCCAGATGAAGTCATCCCTAACCTGGTCAAGGCCAGGAAGGACGTAACCGCAAAACATTATCACCGCATTTGGCGAAAATATGTTGCGTGGTGGGAGGCCAAGAAGGCCCCTACAGAGGAATTTCAACTGGGTCGTTTCCTCCATTTCCTGCAAACAGGACTGTCTATGGGCCTAAAATTAGGGTCCATTAAGGTTCAATTTTCGGCCCTGTCGATTTTCTTCCAAAAGGAACTGGCTTCAGTGCCTGAAGTTCAGACATTTGTAAAAGGGGTACTGCATATACAGCCTCCTTTTGTGCCTCCAGTGGCACCTTGGGATCTCAATGTTGTGTTGAGTTTCCTAAAGTCACATTGGTTTGAACCACTCACCACTGTGGACTTAAAATATCTCACATGGAAGGTGACGATGCTGTTAGCCCTGGCTTCAGCCAGGCGTGTGTCAGAATTGGCGGCTTTATCATATAAAAGCCCTTATTTAATATTTCATTCTGACAGGGCAGAATTGAGGACTTGTCCTCAATTTCTACCTAAGGTGGTTTCTGCATTTCACATGAAGCAACCTATTGTGGTACCTGCGGCTACTAAGGACTTGGAGGATTCCAAGTTGCTTGACGTGGTCAGGGCCCTGTAAATATATGTTTCCAGGACGGCTGGAGTCAGAAAATCTGACTCGCTGTTTATCCTGTATGCACCCAACAAACTGGGTGCTCCTGCTTCTAAGCAGACGATTGCTCGTTGGATTTGTAGTACAATTCAGCTTGCACATTCTGTGGCAGGCCTGCCACAGCCAAAAATCTTAAAATGCCCACTCCACAAGGAAGGTGGGCTCATCTTGGGCAGCTGCCCGAGGGGTCTCGGCTTTACAACTTTGCCGAGCAGTTACTTGGTCAGGAGCAAATACGTTTGTAAAATTCTACAAATTTGATACCCTGGCTGAGGAGGACCTGGAGTTCTCTCATTCGGTGCTGCAGAGTCATCCGCACTCTCCCGCCCGTTTGGGAGCTTTGGTATAATCCCCATGGTCCTTACGGAGTTCCCAGCATCCACTAGGACGTCAGAGAAAATAAGAATTTACTTACCGATAATTCTATTTCTCGTAGTCCGTAGTGGATGCTGGGCGCCCATCCCAAGTGCGGATTGTCTGCAATACTGGTACATAATTATTGTTACCAAAAAAATCGGGTTATTGTTGTAGTGAGCCATCTTTTATAGAGGCTTCTCTATTATCATGCTGTTAACTGGGTTCAGATCACAAGTTGTACAGTGTGATTGGTGTGGCTGGTATGAGTCTTACCCGGGATTCAAAATCCTTCCTTATTGTGTACGCTCGTCCGGGCACAGTATCCTAACTGAGGCTTGGAGGAGGGTCATAGGGGGAGGAGCCAGTGCACACCAGGTGATCCTAAAGCTTTCTTTAGATGTGCCCTGTCTCCTGCGGAGCCGCTATTCCCCATGGTCCTTACGGAGTTCCCAGCATCCACTACGGACTACGAGAAATAGAATTATCGGTAAGTAAATTCTTATTTTTTTGCCGAAAATGCATCTTATTCACATGCAAATAAGGCGCATAAACAGGCTCTGTTGATTAAAATTATATGCAGCGTGGCTGTATTATGTACATGTTTGTGGCTGTATCTGCATACAAAATTCTATGTTACAGTGGTTTCCAGCCACACTAAGAATATAGGCATGCCGCTTATAATTTTTAATCAACAGAGTGTCTTTTTGTGCGACTTATTTGCATAGCAACGCAAATGAGACACATTTTCAGGGAAAAAGGCACAAAAATACACCTGGCATAAGTAAACGTTAGAAAACGCACTCATGACTAGGTGCGACTAGAAGGGCTGTTTAGTGTGACTGCAGCAACGATGAGAGAGGACACATCTGTACAAATAGAAGCATGACCTTACATAAAAGGAATTCGTAGTTCTATACAATTTATTAAAAACAAATAACATATACTTTATAACAATAAAGCTGGGTACACATCTATGTACCCAGCCGATGGCAGATGTGATGGAACAATATATCATGCGGTCTGTACACACTAAGATGATCCGGTTAATGACTACACAATGTATTGTTCCCTTGCTGCATCCGAAATCATGGGGTCGTCAGCCACCTAGTCAACCTGAAGATGCTACGGACGACACCGCAGGAGCGCGCATTGGGGGTCATTCCGAGTTGATCGCAGCCAGCAACTTTTTGCTGCTGCTGTGTTCAACTAATCCCCGCCTATGGGGGAGTGTATTTTAGCTTAGCAGGGCTGCGATCGCTTGTGCAGCCCTGCTATGCTTAAAACGTTTCCTGCAAAACAAGACCAGCCCTGGACATACTTACCCTGTACGACGGATACAGCGATGAAGGTCCCGGTCCTGACATCAGACATCCGCCCTCCGTTCGGCTGGACACGCCTGCGTTCTTCTTACCACTCCCCGAAAACAGCCTCCAAAGGTGAGTTTTCCCCCCGGAACGCCTCTCCGCTGTCAATCTTCTTCCGTCCAGCGCTCCATCTTTTTTTCGCTAGGCGCTCCGTTGCCTGGCGACGTCCTTCGCCGGGCAATGACGCGCACACGCCGCGCATGCGCAGTTCCGATCCGTTCGCACCGCAACGAAGAACCACTGCGTGCGAATGGGTCGGAATGACCCACATTGTTCTTACACACTGGTTGATTCAAACGATTTGTTGTTCCAATCCACTGGAATCAGGCAAATCGTTCACAGTATCATCTAGGGCAGGCTTTCCCAACCACGGTCCTCGAGGCACACCAACAGTGCAGGTTTTAGTGATATCCAGGCTGCAGCACAGATGATTAAATCAAAATAACTGAGCTACTAATTAAGTCATCTGTGCTGAAGCCTGGATATCACTAAAACATGCACTGTTGGTGTGCCTTGAGGACCGTGGTTGGGAAAGCCTGATCTAGGGTCTACCCAGCTTTAAAAACACTTTTTAATCTCAACTGGTAAAAATACCTACTGCCAAATAACTATGCCACATTTGCAACCTGAGCATGTGTCATAATAATATCTTTTTAAGGAATCACATCTTTTCCTGGGTGCTTATTATGATGTTAAATTGAGTGATCAGAATTCAGAATAAAGTGTTGACCAGAAGGCACTTGTATAATCATCTTGTGTCTTTGTTAATTAGCAGCACAAGTAACAGGAGATCAATAGATATAAATTGATAGGGTGGAATGCAGACATTATGTGATGTAAATTAGTACTTAACATGCATAGTTCAACTTCATACAATTACGACTGCTGGAACATGATGCGCATGCCTTATAAACGATTTTCACACTTTAAAAGTAATGGTTCCTCCTGGACAAATAGAATGGCAGATACAGTTGGAGCGATGTCTGGGGCTGGACTCTAGGCCAGGATAATGGTGATGTTGGGAGTTGCGTTCTCCTGAGTAAAGACCACAGCTTTGTAATTGTGTGAGGTTAAACTTTGTGTGTAAAGTGCTAATTTACATCATGTACTTTCTACAACACAGATGTAGGGGTAAATTTACTAAGAATCGTATTTTCCCGTTTGAGGTCAAAGTTCAATCACGAATGACATCGAAAGTGTAAATATGCAACTTTTTGAACTGATTACGACTAATTTACTAAGTTGCCGTATTCTGCATTTTCGGGTTTTCCGATGTCGATGTCATTCGTTTTTTTTGGCAGTGTTTTACGTGAGTGACTTGTAAAACACTGCCGACTTTAATACAATGAATCTCAGCCGGATCTGAGAGATCCGTGCTGGGCTTCATTGTGCACCTTGTAAAAAAAAAAAAAAAAAAAAGTTTAAATGTAAAAAAAAAAATTGCGTGGGGTCCCCCCTCCTAAGGCAAACCAGCCTCGGGCTCTTTGAGCCGATCCTGGTTGCAGAAATATGGGGAAAAAATGGACAGGGGTTCCCCCATATTTAAGCAACCAGCATCGGGCTCTGCGCCTGGTCCTGGTTCCAAAAATACGGGGGACAAAAAGAGTAGGGGTCCCCCGTATTTTTGAAACCAGCATCGGGCTCCACTAGCTGGACAGATAATGCCACAGCCGGGGGTCACTTTTATACAGTGCCTTGCGGCCGTGGCATCAAATATCCAACTAGTCACCCCTGGCCGGGGTACCCTGGGGGAGTGGGGACCCCTTCAATCAAGGGGTCGTCCCCCCCCAGCCACCCAAGGGCCAGGGTTGAAGCCCGAGGCTGTCCCCCCCCATCCAATGGGCTGCGGATGGGGGGCTGATAGCCTTTGTTCAAAGTGAATGATATTGTTTTTAGTAGCAGTACTACAAGGCCCAGCAAGCCTCCCCCGCAAGCTGGTATTTGGAGAACCACAAGTACCAGCATGCGGCGGAAAAATGGGCCCGCTGGTACCTGTAGTACTACTACTAAAAAAATACCCCAATAAAGACAACACACACACACCTTGAAAGTATAACTTTAATACATCCATCCACACCTCCATATACACATACTTACCTTATGTTCCCACGCAGGTCGGTCCTCTTCTCCAGTAGAATCCATGGTGTACCTGTAGAAAAAATTATACTCACATAATCCAGTGTTTTAGGCTCCTCAGTAAATCCTTTTGTAACCCACGTACTTGTAAAAATAAAAAATTGGATACCCGACCTCGCACTGAAAGGGGACCCATGTCTTCACATGGGTCCCCTTTCCCCGAATGCCTGGAACCCCCTCTGACTTAAGTCCAAGAAGGTTCCATCAGCCAATCAGGGAGCGCCACGTTGTGGCACCCTCCTGATCGGCTGTGTGCTCCTGTACTGTCTGACAGGCGGCACACGGCAGTGTTACAATGTAGCGCCTATGCGCTCCATTGTAACCAATGGTGGGAACTTTCAGGTCAGCGGTGAGGTCACTTTCGGTCAACCGCTGACCTGACAGTTCCCACCATTGGTTACAATGGAGCGCATAGGCGCTACATTGTAACACTGCCGTGTGCCGCCTGTCATACAGTACAGGAGCACACAGCCGATCAGGAGGGTGCCACAACGTGGCGCTCCCTGATTGGCTGATGGAACCTTCTTGGACTTAAGTCAGAGGGGGTTCCAGGCATTCGGGGAAAGGGGACCCATGTGAAAACATGGGTCCCCTTTCAGTGCGAGGTCGGGGATCCGTTTTTTTATTTTTACAAGTACGTGGGTTACAAAAGGATTTACCGAGGAGCCTAAAACACTGGATTATGTGAGTATAATTTTTTCTACAGGTACACCATGGATTCTACTGGAGAAGAGGACCGACCTGCGTGGGAACATAAGGTAAGTATGTGTATATGGAGGTGTGGATGGATGTATTAAAGTTATACTTTCAAGGTGTGTGTGTGTTGTCTTTATTGGGGTATTTTTTTAGTAGTAGTACTACAGGTACCAGCGGGCCCATTTTTCCGCCGCATGCTGGTACTTGTGGTTCTCCAAGTACCAGCTTGCGGGGGAGGCTTGCTGGGCCTTGTAGTACTGCTACTAAAAACAATATCATTCACTTTGAACAAAGGCTATCAGCCCCCATCCGCAGCCCATTGGATGGGGGGGACAGCCTCGGGCTTCACCCCTGGCCCTTGGGTGGCTGGGGGGGGGACCCCTTGATTGAAGGGGTCCCCACTCCCCCAGGGTACCCCGGCCAGGGGTGACTAGTTGGATATTTGATGCCACGGCCGCAAGGCACTGTATAAAAGTGACCCCCGGCTGTGGCATTATCTGTCCAGCTAGTGGAGCCCGGTGCTGGTTTCAAAAATACGGGGGACCCCTACTCTTTTTGTCCCCCGTATTTTTGGAACCAGGACCAGGCGCAGAGCCCGGTGCTGGTTGCTTAAATATGGGGGAACCCCTGTCAATTTTTTTCCAATATTTTTGCAACCAGGGATGGCTCAAAGAGCCCGAGGCTGGTTTGGTTTAGGAGGGGGGACCCCACGCATTTTTTTTTTGAAAATTTATAACATTTTTCCCCCCTTCTAACTGAAAAACATGCACGGATCTCATGGATCCGTGCATGCCTATACAAACACGGGATAAAAAAGCAGGTCTGTTTTTTTTAGCACTTTTTCACGATTTGTATTTTAGCACGGCAGTGTTTGGCTATTGTCGGCAGTGTTTGTGTTTTGCACTTTTTAGTAAATTCCCGATTTCTACCAAATTGCAGGCGTATTTGACCGATGGTGTATTGATTCGTGATTTTTTCCTAGGACTTCCAAAATATTACGAATGCCCTCATCACTGCCGTGATTTTTGCTTAGTAAATTACCGAGATGACACTTTGAAGAAAAAACGTCATCTCGGTCAAAATCGGGACCTTAGTAAATATACCCCGTAGTGTGATGAAATGACATATAGCATTGGACTCACTGCCTATGAGTGCCCATTTGGTATAGATGAATGACAAGCCAAAACGCACTCCTGTAAGGTGGTGAAATAGTGTAGGCAAAATGGAAACTAAAGCGTAATAAGGTCAAAAGTGGCACTATGCACCTTGCACGTTTCTTCAGTCCCAGTCATTTTTTTTAAAGGAATACGTACATAATGTGAGGACAGCTAATTCGCTCTTAAAAAGTGCTCAGACTTGCTGAAGGTCCGAGTCTGTTACAGTAATATTTTTTTAGAATTGGCCCTCCAGGCAGCATAAGTGTTACAAAAAAATAGATGTGAATTAAATGAAGCAAAGCTTGACCTTTGAGCTAAAACTTTATACTCCCATTTTATTCCAACTCCATTCTCAACCTTCCCCACACCCGTGGCCATGTTAGTGTGTCTCTATTTCTTTTCTTGTATTTACATTGAATAAAACTTGTTGGTTTTATATTGCTTTTGTACATTTGTGAGTGCAGATAAACAATGATTATACAAAAAAGTGCTCAGATGATTAATTAATCATCACCTGTGGGGGTGCTGTAAAACAATCACTGATTCTGAAATATTGGGAATCAATACAAGTATAAAACTTGAGAAAATTTGAGAGTTGCAAAGAGAATGTAATACACAAGAGAGACGTTTTATCTAGTATTTCCCAGGTAGAAATGGGGGGAAAATGGAGACGGCTAGTGAGGCCATTACACCCTTAATCTCCCGTTCTCTGTCTCTTTTCTTTCTTTGAAAAAAAGATACTAAACAGCAGCGGCGGATCCTACCTGGGTGGAGGAGGTGGGCCTGCTGCTGGCTGTGCTGCCTGGTCCTGGCACCTGTACAATGTAGCTCACAGGCGCCGGGACTGCGCATGCTCACCAGCGGCAGCAGAACTGCACATGCATAAAACCCCGGCTTCTATGGGCTGCATCGGCTGCCCATAGAAGCCGACTGGGGCTGCCTGAAAGGCAGGGAGTGGCTTCCCACAAGAAGCCAGCTCTCTTTTATTGCAGACCGGTCTGGAAGTCCCAATGCAACTGCCTGTTCTGTGGGTGACTGGCAGGTAAGACTTCCAATAGGAAGTCACTGCCAGTCACAGTGTAGCCAGTGCAGTCATGCTGAAATGAGCTGAGGTGGCGGATTTTACTGCAGGACTGGGGTGGGCTGCAGTCCTGCAGCCCATACTTAAAATTTGCCACTGCTAAAAATACACCCTCATTCTGAAGCTTGATAAGTCTATTTAGGCAGATTTTTTGTTCAGGACTGAAATGCTTCTGTCTTTACAAATAGCGCTTACTATGACATGCTCTTATTTAACGTTTACATTTTTTTTCCCTCCTAAAATACTTACGTGATATCCTTCAAATAATATTCCACCAGTTGGATTCTGGTGTAGAATTAGGTGTGGTATCATGTATATCCCGCACTTCACAGGGCAAATTCGGTGATCCATTTCAGGAAGTGTTTGTCTGTCATTTTTAATTGCTCATACTACAGTTGATGACATCTTATCAATGTAAACTGTGGTAGTCTTTAAAAAAATAAAATAATACCGAGATACCCACCACTTACCTAGAGCCTCCGGTGCTCCTTATACTACGTACACTCTTACACCCTGGTCACTGCGCCAATCTCTGCTCACATTCTCCAACTTTGTTTTTCCCACTGGAGCATAACCCCTCTCTAACCATTCATGTGTGCATTTATTTTGTTTAAACTTCTATGCACTTTAATTTTGTATGCACTGTTTTCTCAACTGTCCAGCACTGTGGAGCCTTATATGTCAGCAATGATAATCAAGGCTAGGCTAATGATAAGGATGCTGGAACTGCAGCCCATTATAATGATGCTCAGATGGCTGCATAGCATCCTTCCCACTGAGGTAATAGCAAGTTGCACTGGCAATTCTGTGCTGTGGTCTGAGACGGTCCAGAAAACTGCTAGCCTTTCCTGTTTCATTGTTGTACATTGAAAACTTGATATGACTGCTAAACTTATAGGTTAATTACGTAAGCTAGAGGTAAAAAGTTAAAATAGTCATACTTCAGTCAGTTCTGAGCATGTGGGGGCTTGCCAACAAGGGACCACAAGCAGCCCACATTAGAGGCGTCACTGGGTATGGTGACACACGGTTCACACTCTCGCACGCCCAAAGTGCACTCGCGGTGGAAAAATGGGGCTTGGCCTAAATTGTAGGGGGCTTGGCCTCGCGCAGGATCCCGGTGACATCACTCCGGGGGCAGCCTAGCATCCCCGAAGATATGACAGGAGCCGAGTGCTGCAGGAGAATGTCACACTGCAGCTCTCTGCTCCTGTAAATGTGGAGAAGCCGACATTTTGGTGTCACTCCTTTCGAGGGTGACACCTGAGTGCAGGCTGCAACCCCTTTCTGACCCCACATGCTCAGAACTGAGTGAAGGATGACTAACTTTTTATCACTGGTCTTCATAATAGGATTAGTATACACTGAGTGGCCAAATTATTATGTCCACCGGGTTAGTGGTTTGTTGGGCTTCCTTTTGCACTTAGGGCCTAATTCATGTTTGTACGCAAATGCAATTGCGATTTTGTAGGCTACGGAGCTGCTACTGTTAGCAATTCAAGCTGTTGCCCAAGAATGAAGTGAGACGCCCACCGGAGACATCGAAAACTCATTCACAATTGCGTACACATTTGCAGCCTATACACAATAACGAGGAACATCAGAGCTAAGGGTTGGTCTATAGCTGCGCAGACTGACCACAGCAGTAGCAACTCAGACGCCATGTGTTTGCATGTACGAGTTCGTGTTTTACCATCCACTCCCTAAAAACACTCCAATAGCACCTCCAAACGGTTACTTCCTCTCAGTCACTTTGCCATGAAATTCTCAGTGTGAGCAGGATCACAGCAGCCCCTTCACGCGTGTGCACTGTGATCACAGCACATGCACAGTTTGCTGATAATCGATTCATTGCATGATAATCAGCCATTTCTTACAAACATGAATCAAGCCATAATACGGCTTGATTGATGTTTCATCTGTTTTCAGCAGATAGCAATGGTGTAGGGACCAGCCTTCTGCTTCTATAGCCCATATAATGTAATATGTGGTGTACTGTCCATTGAGAGGCCATCTAAATTGGTCCTTGATTCAGTTTATCAGTAATTTGATGCATTGGTCCCTGTCTGCGGGACTGAACAAGTCTTCCCATTCTCCACTCCAGCAGCCATTTACAACCATAGGCTTTGCACTCGCACCCAATTTTTTGTCTGTTGGTCCACTCTGTGTACAGTGTAACAACTGCTGTCCTTCAACAATTCACCATTGCTAATGTTCAGACCACTGCTGTGAGCCCCAACGATCACTCTACTTTAAAAGTCTGTCAGATCACGTCACATACCCATTACTTCATTAGTCTCTGCATACCTTCACCTTTCCATTCTTTTACAGATTAGGATATCCTACGTCAGCATTATCCACTACTTTGCATAAAATTGCCGGGTGGTCATAATGATTTGCCCATTCAGAGTACATACATGCAATGTACAGTACAATGTAATTATGTATGTGTGTATATATATATATATATATATATATATATATATATATATATAGTGGGGCAAAAAATTATTCGGACAGCCACCGATTGTGCAAGTTGACCCACTTAGAAAGACGAGAGAGGTCTATAATTTCCATCATAGGTACACTTCAACTGTGAGAGACAGAATCTGAAAGAAAAAAAAACTAGGAAATCACATTGTTTGATTTTTAAACAATTTACTTGTATATTCTTGTGGAAAATAAATATTTGGACATCTACCATAGATTGGTTTTATTTAATTGTTATATTTTATTTTTTGGTGTTTCATGTTTTGCAACATGTACTTGCTTCAATTTAAAATACTTTAAATGCAGATTTTCTCAAATATGTTTATATAAATGTAATATAATCATGTAAATAAATAGTACAGTAGCACATGAGCAACATTTGGGAAGTTTCTCCCACTCTTCATTTTCCTTAAATACTGTATGAACCATATGGAATATGGGAGGGAGGTGTAAGTGGTTGGAGGGTAGTTCTGGCTGCTCTCTATGTGATAAGCCACGCAAACATTGCACTGGTCATGCTCGCAAAGCACTGGCTACAACTCCATCGTTTCTCATAATAGGGCCTTGATCATTGTAAGCTCCAAGCCCATGTGGCTCTTATTCTTGCCCTGGTAGGGAGCACCTTACATTGCCTCTTCTATAACGCCTAACCCTAACTATGACACTGCAGCCCTGCATTTTTTAGATCCTCTGATTACGCAGATAGAATTTGATGGCAGATAAGAACCACTCATCTAGTCTGACCCTTTTTCCTTCCTCTAATCTCCACCTTCTATACCTTACCATGACCAACCAGTGAAGGAGCTGCATGAATGTCATTGGAAGTAGTGTATGAGGGAAATAGGTGACCCAGAAGAAGACTTGTCTTCAGTTAGTGGCCAAAAGTTCAATATGCATGTAAATCAAAGAAAACTAATTCATAGTCTTTTTCTGCTGGTATCTTGTGATTTATTAGGCCTTGTGCTGGCACGGCTGCAGTTCTGAAGCCACCCTATTACATATCCACTGGGACTTTCCAAAGGTAGAGAGATTTTGATGAGAAGTGAGTGACTTAATTTACGCTATGACACAGGTGCACCCTTCCATCCAACCTATCTTATTATCTCTTATCACGCCCAATCCCTGATGCACCAAATAATAAGTACTCAGACATAAATAGATCACATACAGCATCTCCTTGCCTTAAACCTTGCAACTTAATCAGGTAGATCCTCCCACGATCCAGCCCTGATCATGAAAGTTTGTCAGATGAAACAAGTTTGAACATGACCAGCATTCATGACCTCCCTAATTAATTTCTCAGTATTTGTGGCTTCTGGTTCAATCAACATTTAAAACATAAAAAATGTACTATCTCATCTCATCTTGGTTCTTCACACAAAATTCACTTCCTTTAGTTCCTCTCATTATCCCCCTACTTCCCAAACTTTTTTTTAAATCACGGCTCCCTAGAATATCAGAATTTTTCACGGCACCCCTAGGCCAAAAATGTCTTATTCAGAAAAAAATATCAAATGAAGAAAATCTGTATATCATCCTTAGGTTCAGTTATGTGGTGAGGGGTAGGATTCACTTCTGTTTGTCCCCATATTTTATGATTGGAAGCCACCAGCACTGGTTTTGTCTATTACATTGACCATAAATATTTTTTTTGCCTGGACCGCCAATACCGTGCATCCCTGAAAGTACCCCGAGGCACCCCAGGGTGCCACGGCACACAGTTTAAGAACCGCTGCCCTACTTCTTCTCTTTCAATTCTAACATCACCATGTATCCCTGTCCTATATCGGGATGTAGTCATGTTACCGGCACTCGGGATCCCGGCGGTCAGCATGCCGATGCCGGAATTCCTAATGCTCAAAATGCTGCCAGCCGTAATGCCGACCCACAGGGTCAATTCCCACTTGTGGGTGTCCACGACACCCATAGAGTGGGAATAGAAGCTGTGGCGAGTGCAGCAAGGGGCTTTGTTGCGCTCGACACACACACACCAATCCCCCCTTCCCCCTCCGCTGCAGGGGTCCCGGTGTCGGTATGCTGACCGCCGGGATCCCGGCAGCCATCATACCATACCCAACCCCCTATATCTTATCATTGCGCTCTGATGATTTATTTAGCACACAGGGCCACAACTAGGGGGGAAGTCTATGGGGGCACATGACCCGGGCGCAGGATTTGAGGGGGGTGCTGAGACACATACCCTAAAACGCCACAGTTTTGCAAAGCAGACCCCGTGTCATCTTTATAGCAGCGCTGTGGGTACAGAATCCCGCAGCACCGCTTAACTGACAGGTGGCTCCGTTCTGTAGTTGGCTATATGGCAGCGCTGCAGGGGCAGACTCCCGTAGCACTGCTAAACTGACAGACGGCTCCGTTCTGTGTGTGATCTATGGCAGCGTTGCAGTGACAGACCACCGCAATGCTGCTGAATGACAGGTGGCTCTGTTATGTGGTTGGTTCTATGGCAGTTCTACAGGGACAGAAAATTCAGACTCATCAAGAGCTGAGCATGCTGTAGTTCTACCGGAGGAGGGGGAGAATTGGGGTCTGCTAGCAGGCACAGATTTCATGTACAGGAGGCATTCTAAAAGGATGAGATGCAATAGGTCCCTCCTATAGTGTCACTGCCGGGGTGTATCATTATGTATAGTATATACATAGCATGCACGCCAGTAGGAATGGGGGTCTGCCAGCCATCACAGTACCCAGGGATAGGTGAGCACTCTGCAAGGGTGATATGCAACAGGGCCCTCTTATATAATCACTGCAAGCCTTTTATACAATGTACAGTGGGCTTGATTCAGAGGGGTAAATTTACTAAGATGGGAGTTCTATTTAATACGGGATGTTGCTCATAGCATCCAATCAGATTCTACTTCTCATTTATCTAGCACCTTCTAGAAGATAATACCTGGAATCTGATTGGTTGCTATGGGCAATATTCCATCTTAAATAGAACTCCCATCTTAGTAAATTTACCCCAGAGATGGATGGAATTGCAGAACCACAAACAAGCATCTTTGCAATTCCGCCCACCAAAATGCAAATGCAGCAGGAGGTGTCTATAGACGTTGCCTCTGATCACCATCGAGACCAGCGGACTACTGTACATCTCTGAATCAGGCCAATTGTGTAATAGTAATGATAAAACAGGGTCATCAGCTCTTATGAGTTGGGGGGGGGGGGGGGGGGGGCACACCAAATTATTGCCTTGCCCCGGGTGACAAAAATCCTAGTTTCAGCCCTGTATCACACCTCTTACTGTACAGCTGTATTGGTTCTCCAGATTTACGCATGTGATATTGTCTGTGAACTGCTATGATGGTTCCTTCTTCATCCCTTATTTCTCTAACGTCCTAGAGGATGCTTGGACTCCGTAAGGACCATGGGGATAGACGGGCTCCGCAGGAGACATGGGCACTTTAAGAAAGACTTTGGATCTGGGTGTGCACTGGCTCCTCCCTCTATGCCCCTCCTCCAGACCTCAGTTTGATACTGTGCCCAGTGGAGACTGGGTGCATTTCAGGGA
The DNA here is from genome assembly GCF_028390025.1 of Pseudophryne corroboree. Classification (NCBI taxonomy): domain Eukaryota; kingdom Metazoa; phylum Chordata; class Amphibia; order Anura; family Myobatrachidae; genus Pseudophryne; species Pseudophryne corroboree. The sequence goes on from NC_086444.1 coordinate 350,756,800, forward strand.
GCTCTTCTGAGTTCCTGTAAAGAAAGTATTTTAGTTAGGTTTTTTATTTTCGGGATCCTGCTGGCAACAGACTCCATGCATCGAGGGACGGAGGAGAGAGAAACAGACCCACTTATGTGAGTTTCAGGGCTCTGTTTCTTAGGCTACTAGACACCATTAGCTCCAGAGGGATCGGTACTCAGGTCTCACCCTCGCCGTCCATCCCAGAGCCGCGCCGCCGTCCTCCTCGCAGAGCCGGAAGATAGAAGCCGGGTGAGTATGACAGGAAAAGACTTCAGAGGCGGCAGAAGACAGCTTGATCTTCATAGAGGTAACGCACAGCAGTGAAGCAGTGCGCCATTGCTCCCATTCACCTCACACACATCGGTCACTGTAAGGGTGCAGGGCGCAGGGGGGCGCCCTGGGCAGCAATATAAACGTCTCCTGTGGCAAATGTACATATATACATGTACAGCTGGGCACTGTACATGTATATAAAGAGCCCCCGCCATGTTTTTAAGAATTTTGAGCGGGACAGAAGCCCGCCGCCGAGGGGGCGGGGCTTCTCCCTCAGCACTCACCAGCGTCATTTTTCTCCACAGCACCGCTGAGAGGAAGCTCCCCGGACTCTCCCCTGCTTGATACCACGGAGAAAGAGGGTTTTAAAGTAGAGGGGGGGGCACATAATTGGCGCATATACATACTTGAAAAGTGCTACTGGGTAAACATTCTGTGTTTTTTCCTGGGTCATATAGCGCTGGGGTGTGTGCTGGCATACTCTCTGTCCAAAGGGCCTGGTGGGGAACCTGTCTTCAGAAAAGAGCTTCCGTGTGTGTGTGTGTGTGTGTGTGTGTGTGTGTGTGTGTGTGTGTGTGTGGTGTGTCGGTACGCGTGTGTCGACATGTCTGAGGTTGAAGGCTCACCTAAGGAGGAGGGGGAGTGTATGAATGTAAGGTCTCCGTCGGCAGCGCCGACACCTGACTGGATGGATATGTGGAATGTTTTAAGTGCTAATGTTAATTTATTGCACAAAAGATTAGACAAAGCTGAAGCTAGGGTACAGTCAGGGAGTCAACCCATGTCTGTCCCAATGTCGCCGGGACCTTCGGGGTCTCAGAAGCGCCCACTATCCCAAATAGTAGACACAGATACCGACACGAAATCAGACTCGTGTCGACTACGATGATGCAAAATTACAGCCAAAGGTGGCTAAATGTATTCAATATATGATTATTGCAATAAAAGATGTTTTGCATATCACAGAGGAACCCCCTGTCACTGACACGAGGGTACACATGTATAAGGGAAAGAAAGCTGAGGTCACTTTTCCATCCTCATATGAGCTGAACGAATTATGCGAAAAAGCGTGGGAGACTCCAGACAAAAAACTGCAGGTTCCCAAAAGGATTCTTATAGCGTATCCTTTCCCGCCAAAGGACAGAATACGGTGGGAATCCTCCCCTAGGGTAGACAAGGCTTTGACACGCTTATCAAAAAAGATAGCGCTCCCATCCCAAGATACGGCTTCCCTCAAGGATCCTGCTGACCGCAAGCAGGAGGTTACCTTGAAGTCAATTTACACACATTCTGGTACGTTACTCAGACCGGCAATTGCGTCGGCCTGGGTTTGTAGTGCTGTAGCAGCATGGACAGATTCCTTATCAGCGGATATTGAGACCCTTGATAAGGATACCATTTTAATGACCCTAGGGCATATTAAAGATGCTGTCTTATATATGAGGGATGCTCAAAGAGACATTAGTTTACCGGGTTCCAGAATAAACGCTATGTCTATTTCTGCTAGGCGAGTCTTATGGACCCAACAGTGGTCAGGTGATGCCGACTCAAAGAGGCATATGGAGTTTTTGCCTTACAAGGCTGAGGAATTGTTTGGAGAGGGCCTCTCGGACCTCGTCTCCACAGCAACGGCAGGTAAATCGAATTTTTTGCCTTATATTCCCTCACAACCTAAGAAAGCGCCTCATTATCAAATGCAGTCCTTTCGTTCAAATAAAAGCAAAAGAGTACGTGGATCGTCCTTTCTTGCCAGAAGTAAGGGCAGAGGGAAAAAGCTGCACAACACTGCTAGTTCCCAGGAACAGAAGTCCTCCCCGGCCTCTGCAAAATCCACCGCATGATGCTGGGGCTCCCCTGAGGGAGTCCGCTCCAGTGGGGGCACGTCTTCGACTTTTCAGCCACATCTGGGTTCACTCACAGGTGGATCCCTGGGCAATAGAAATTGTTTCCCAGGGAAACAAGCTGGAATTCGAAGAGGTGCCGCCTCGCCGGTTTTTCAAATCGGCGCTACTGGCTTCTCCCCTGGAAAGGGAGATAGTGTTACATGCGATTCACAAATTGTGTCTTCAACAAGTGGTGGTCGAGGTTCCCCTGCTTCAAAGAGGGAAGGGGTACTACTCAACTCTGTTTGTGGTCCCGAAACCAGACGGTTCGGTCAGACCCATTTTGAATTTAAAATCCCTGAACCTTTACTTAAAACGGTTCAAATTCAAAATGGAATCGTACAGAGCGGTCATCGCCAGCCTGGAAGGGGGGATTTTATGGTATCTCTGGACATAAAGGATGCATACCTGCATGTTCCCATATATCCTCCTCATCAGGCGTACCTGAGATTTGCGGTACAGGATTGTCATTACCAATTTCAGACGTTGCCGTTTGGGCTTTCCACGGCCCCGATAATTTTCACCAAGGTAATGGCGGAAATGATGGTGCTCCTGCGCAAGCAGGGTGTCACAATTATCCCGTACTTGGACGATCTCCTCATAAAAGCGAGATCACGGGAGAAGTTGCTGAACAGCGTGTCACTTTCACTGAAGGTGTTACAGCGACACGGCTGGATTCTCAATATTCCAAAGTCGGAGCTGAATCCTACGACTCGTCTGCCCTTCTTGGGCATGATTCTGGACACAGACCAGAAAAGGGTTTTTCTTCCGATAGAAAAAGCGCAGGAACTCATGACTCTAGTCAAGAACCTGTTGAAGCCAAAACAAGTGTCAGTGCATCATTACACTCAAGTCCTGGGAAAAATGGTGGCGACGTACGAAGCCATTCCCTTCGGCAGGTTCCATGCAAGGACTTTCCAATGGGACCTATTGGACAAATGGTCCGGGTCACATCTGCAAATGCATCAGCGAATCACCCTGTCCCCCAGGGCCAGGGTATCTCTTCTGTGGTGGCTGCAGAGTGCTCACCTTCTAGAGGGCCGCAGGTTCGGCATTCAGGATTGGATCCTGTTGACCACGGACGCGAGCCTTCGAGGTTGGGGAGCAGTCACACAGGGAAGAAATTTCCAAGGCCTTTGGTCAAGTCAAGAGACTTGTCTTCACATCAACATCCTGGAACTAAGGGCCATATACAATGCCCTACGTCAAGTGGAGACCTTACTTCGCGACCGACCAGTTCTGATCCAGTCAGACAACGTCACCGCAGTAGCTCATGTAAACCGCCAGGGCGGCACAAGGAGCAGAGTGGCGATGGCGGAAGCCACCAGAATTCTTCGCTGGGCAGAGAATCATGTAAGCGCACTGTCAGCAGTGTTCATTCCGGGAGTGGACAACTGGGAAGCAGACTTCCTCAGCAGACACGACCTGCATCTGGGAGAGTGGGGACTTCATCAGGAAGTCTTTGCACAGATTGCAAGTCGGTGGGGACTGCCCCAAATAGACATTATGGCATCCCATCTCAACAAAAAGCTACAAAGGTATTGCGCCAGGTCAAGAGATCCTCAGGCGGTAGCTGTGGACGCCCTAGTGACACTGTGGGTGTTCCAGACGGTCTATGTATTTCCTCCTCTTCCTCTCATACCCAAGGTGTTGCGAATAATAAGAAAAGAGGAGTGAGAACAATACTCATTGTTTCGGATTGGCCACGAAGGACCTGGTATCCGGATCTGCAGGAAATGCTCACAGAAGATCCGTGGCCTCTTCCTCTAAGACCGGACCTGTTGCAACAGGGTCCCTGTCTGTTCCAAGACTTGCCGCGGCTGCGTTTGACGGCATGGCGGTTGAACGCCGGATCCTAGCGGAGAAGGGTATTCCGGATGAGGTCATTCCTACGCTAATAAAGGCTATGAAGGATGTGACAACTAAACATTATCACCGAATATGGCGAAAATATGTTTCTTGGTGTGAGGCCAGGAATGCTCCTACGGAAGAATTCCATCTAGGCCGTTTTCTTCACTTCCTACAAACTGGAGTGAATTTGGGCCTAAAATTAGGCTCCATTAAAGTTCAGATTTCGGCCTTATCCATTTTCTTTCAAAAGTAATTGGCCTCTTGATCTGAAGTACAGACTTTTGTGAAGGGAGTACTGCATATTCAGCCTCCTTTTGTACCTCCGGTGGTGCCTTGGGACCTTAACGTGGTGTTAAGTTTCCTTAAGTCAAATTGGTTTGAACCACTTAGAACAGTGGAATTGAAATATCTCACTTGAAAGGTGATCATGTTGTTAGCCTTGGCTTCGGCTAGGCGAGTTTCGGAATTAGCGGCTTTATCACATAAAAGCCCCTATCTGGTTTTCCATATGGATAGAGCGGAATTGCAGACCCGTCCTCAATTCCTACCTAAGGTGGTCTCAGCCTTTCATATGAACCAACCTATTGTCGTGCCTGTGGCTACACGTGACTTGGCGGATTCCGAGTCCCTTGATGTGGTCAGGGCTTTGAAAATTTACGTGGCCAGAACGGCTAGGATCAGAAAAACAGAAGCACTGTTTGTCTTGTATGCAGCCAACAAGGTCGGCGGCCCTGCTTCAAAGCAGACTATTGCTCGCTGGATCTGTAACACGATTCAGCAGGCGCATTCTACGTCAGGATTGCCGTTACCAAAATCGGTTAAGGCCCATTCCACCAGGAAGGTGGGCTCCTCTTGGGCGGCTGCCCGAGGGGTCTCGGCACTACAGCTGTGCCGAGCTGCTACTGGGTCGGAGTCAAACACCTTTGCAAAGTTCTATAAGTTTGATACCCTGGCTTAGGAGGACCTCCTGTTTGCTCAATCGGTGCTGCAGAGTCATCCGCACTCTCCCGCCCGTTTGGGAGCTTTGGTATAATCCCCATGGTCCTTACGGAGTCCCAGCATCCTCTAGGACGTTAGAGAAAATAAGATTTTAAACCTACCAGTAAATCTTTTTCTCGTAGTCCGTAGAGGATGCTGGGCGCCCGTCCCAAGTGTGGACTTCTTCTGCAACACTTGTATATAGTTTTGCTTACATAAGGGTTATGTTATAGTTTTCATCGGTCTTGGACTGATGCTATGTTGTTTTCATACTGTTAACTGGTTAGTATATACACAAGTTATACGGTGTGATTGGTGTGGCTGGTATGAATCTTGCCCTTGGATTAACAAAAATCCTTTCCTCGTACTGTCCGTCTCCTCTGGGCACACTTTCTCTAAATGAGGCATAGAGGGAGAAGCCAGTGCACACCCAGATCCAAAGTCTTGCTTAAAGTGCCAATGTCTCCTGCGGAGCCCGTCTATCCCCATGGTCCTTACGGAGTCACAGCATCCTCTACGGACTACGAGAAAAAGATTTACCGGTAGGTTTAAAATCTTATTTTTGTTTCTGTACCCACCATGCTGTTTGTTTCAAAACGAATAAAAATATCTAATAAAAAATAGATAAATAAATGTAACAGTGCAAAAATAGATAAAGGACAAGAAAACATAAATTTTTCAGCTTTAACATTGCACATTCACACTGACCTCCCTGTGATCTAAAATGCTACAATGATTTTCTCAACGTACTCTAGTTTTGCATTTCTAAGTAAAGTACATTGTTACCCAAGTCCTTTAAGTGCAGCACAGGTTTGAAATTTCATTAACTCTCATTTTATTTTTGTCTATAAAAAGTGACGATTTAAACGTGCTCTCTGTAAGTAACTCACAATGAGTTACCTTTTTCCCTATATTTTTTATTCATTATATGACCTCACACAGTGTAAATTGGTACATTGTAATATAAAAAAAATATTGTGATTATAAAATGTGTTGTTTTGCATTTGTTTGGAAAATAAAGCATATGGTTTTAGTACAATTGCGTGATCTCATTGCAGTGCCCAGGGCTGTGAGCCCGCTAAAGTACATTATGTGTTCTGCCCATATGACTTGTATGTTGACCTAAATAGATAATAAAAAATTAGATGCTGAAATATATAAATTATTTTAAGACCATAAAGCAGGAAGAGTTATGGTATGTGTGAAAATAAGTGTCTGCAAAGGAATTTCATTTATATCTTGAGAATGGACTATAATGTTATGCAAGTTTCTCATCTGTGTCTATTGTCGAATAGTGTAATAATATTCTGTGTATCTGTAGCAAGTGGTATAAAGCATACATTATTTACCTATATTCAAGTAAATTAAATTAAGGGTTCAGCATCTGAATACTTTCTATTGCAAAGTACATTGTTATTTGGTGCAGTTTATATCTTCAGGTGGAGTCTCCCATATCCAAATGCTTGGTACCAGAAGTACAGTATTTTGGAATTCCATATTTTCCCCCATAGTTTGGAGTAGAGATGTGTCCCTCTGCATTGTATAGCAGTGTTCTGCAGCAGCATTGCAATCCGTACGTGGTGCGGCATGCCGCTGTGTATGCATCACTAGACGGCTCCTCTTAGAATTAATAGGCGGCAGGAGCATGCACACACACGCGACCGGCGGCTCCCATTCAAAAGACGGTTTAGTGGAGTGTATGCCCTGCTATGCTGGGAGTTGTGTGCTATTGCATGTGTATGTGTGTATATATATATATATATATTTATATATATATATAGATATATAGATATATAGATATATAGAGAGATATATAGAGAGATATATTAAATATATATATATTATGCAATATTATTAATCATTAAAAAGCAAAGGTGACTCAACTATTACAAAGAACCTTAATTTTTTTGGAGTGCTATATCTTTGTTAGTTGTAAAAAAGATGAAGATTCTCCAACTTCAGCCACTCATTTCAGTATAATTCTCAGGTGCATATGTACAGATTTAAACCTAAGCTTATCATTAGAATATTTTTGCATTTATTATCATCGTTAGCCTCAATGTATGTTTATATACCACCAAATATCACCAAAGTCCTCAATTCTTTACAATTTCTTTAGTATGCACACTGATGCAAAAACATGTACCGTCTGTTGTTTTTTTTTTTTTTTAATAAAGCATCTTTGTAGTTTTGTAGAATCTGACCGGAAAAATGTTGTCTAACTGATCTACCGAGTTTTTTGATAGTGTTATTATTGTTTTTTTTTTTTAAATGCAAGTAGTATTTATTAAATTGTGTGCATATGGACAAATAAACTCTGTATAAAGGCAGTGAAATAACAAAAATACATACTGATACATGTTTGTATCCAAACACTTGCATGAGAATAATCCATGTGTATCAGTGGGAACAAGAGGACACAGAATATCTAGTTAAAGATTAAATATATACTGTAAAATAAAGAACGAGAAGGAAAAAAAAAAAAACAAGAATGAGACAGTAAATCACAAAAAGAGGGAGAGGATATAGAAAGGGATGGGTGGGAGGGATCATCGGGGCAACATGTTCTACAGGGAGGTGCTAAGGTGTACCAGCATGGTATTTGTACCTGTCTTATTCACAAAAATCTAGCCACGGAAATCAAATCAACGAATAAGTCTGAAATTTATTGATAGAGGATACTATGATATCATCCATTGAGCTATACAATTCTAATCTGTGAAACCGGTCAGCGAGGGATCGACTGGGAAGGAGATTTTCCAGCACACAGGTATGACCACCTTGGCTGCACTGTTAAAATATTTCAACAGCGACTTTTTGTAAGCCAATTAGGGCGAGGTATGTAGGTTTAACAACCAAAATTCAGGCCCATCTGGCACTCCTGGTCTCAGGATTTTGCATGTGACCAAAATTACATCATTACAAAATGTTTGCAGAACCTGAGAGGACTACTATATATGAAGAGGGGACCCCCAAATATGCACCACATCTCCAACATCCCTCGTGTACACTGGGATACACCTGGGATAAGGTGGATGGACATCTGTACCAACGGGCAATGACCTTAAAATTAGTCTCGAGATAAAGTAGTGAAGCTGCTCCAAGACTTTTCAAAGCTAGACTTCCATTGATGTCCCTACCAAGGTCCCTTTCCCAGCATTTTGTGAATTTTGGTAATGCAGAGAAATTGTATTCAATTAGATGTTTGTAAATAGTAGATACTAAATGGGAGGAGGAATTTTGGGACATCACCAATTCCTCAAAAGATGTCAGATCTTGCTTCCTCGTGCTGCAAAGGTCTCTGGAAATGTGAAAATGCTTAACTTGGAGGTATCTGCATGTCTCAATATTCGGGAGGGCCTATGTAGTTTGAATATAAGGAAATGGAAGCACTCCAGAGGAATCATTTAAATTCCCAATCCTTAAGATATCTGCCTTGGACCACAATTTAAATGCCTGTCTCGAAACCCCAGTGAGGAACTCATGATTGTCAAGCAATGGGGTTAATGGGGAAAAGGGCGATTAGATATACGCTTTGTTCCTCAGATGTTTCCAAACCATAAGAGTAGGGCCCATGGTTGGATGTGAAATACCAGGTAAACTTGAGAGCCAGGGTAACGCTGCCAAAGGGGACCCCAAAAAGGTGCCTTGAATAGCCACCCATTGTTTAGTTGAACTAGGACTAGACCACTCATTCCAAAATGGGGAAGTTGGAGGCCATCCAAGTGTCTCCTCCTGAACACAATATTATGTTTAAATTGGGTAGTTCTTTGAAATCAAACAGTGCAGTTCCACAAACCAACCATGGTGAATAAGTATCTGTAGTTTTTGCAATAGGTGAAGTATGCAGGGAAGGATATTCATTATAATTACACCCACCCTCCCAATTCATTAAATGTTCCTGCTGGACCAAGAGGTGTGCTCATGTTGGATAGTCCCAAGAACAGGAGTAAAGTGAGTGTGTTGTGGAGAGATCTCTAGGAAGGTTCACACCAAGGTATTTTAGATGTATGGGGTGCCATTTGAAGGTAAATGTCTGCTGTAGTCCAGTGCATGTCAGAAGGAACAGTAAGATTAAGAGCTATTGATTTGGAATAATTTATTTTAAAGACATTTCTCCAAAGGTCTGAAATTCTTTAATCAAATTTGGAAGGGTTAGCAATGGATTGTTAATGATTGCTAAAAGATCATCAGCAAAAAGAGCCAACTTGTATTCTCAGGGGCAGATGTATTAACCTGGAGAAGGCATAAGGAAGTGATAAACCAGTGATATGTGCAAGGTGATAAAGGCACCAGCCAATCAGATCCTAACTGTTAATTACATATTGGAGCTGATTGGCTGGTGCCTTTATCACCTTGCACATATCACTGGTTTATCACTTTCTTATGCCTTCTCCAGGTTAATACATCTGCCCCATAATCTGCTGTTCGAAGGCCTGCGATGTTAGAGTTAGCCCATATGGCTTTTGCCAGAGCTTCCATACATAAGACAAAAATCAGTGGGGATAGAGGACATCCCTGGCATATTCTGTTCGAAATCTAAACAAGCTCAAAGAAATCTCCATTAACATTGACTCTTACCGAGGGATTACTGTACAATGCCAGAATACTGTACAAAATTGTTGAATTTAGACCTATATGATCTAGTAGGTCTTTCATAAATGCCCACCTAATACAGTCAAAAGACTTTTCAGCATCCGGCGACAAGAGTTTTGCAGGTGTGGATGACTGGGAGGCCTGGTGAATCAAGGTAATCATTTTAGAAGTGTTGTCATGAGCCTCACGGACCAACACAAAGCCCACCTGGTCAGTATGGATGAGATTTGATAACAATAGTTTGAGCCTATTAGCAATGAGCTGTACAAAGAGTTTTAGATCTACATTTATCAGGGAAATGGGTCTATAGCTAAGACAATGATAGTTGAATGATAGTGATATGGACTTCTAATGAATGGGCAGAGAAGTGTTACTTATCATCAACTGCGTTAAATGCTTGAAGCATCAGGGGTAGTAGCGCGTCTCTAAAAGTTTTATAGTAGGAAATAGGAAAGCCTTAATTGCCCCAGTTAATTCTTCCTGAGTGAAAAGCCTAGCTAGCTCAGATGCCTCTTCAGATAGTTTGGGAAAGTCAATACCATTAAGATAAGATTTGATCACCTTAGGAGATCCTTGAGCAGCATTCCCCAAAGAGCCTGCAGCCAAATTATAGAGCCAAGAATAATATGAATGAAAAGCCTTCGCTATATCAGGGGTCAAATGGGATTTTTGTCCTGTATCATCCGCTATGGACTGTATATGCATGGAAGCTGTTGCGCATGTAACAGAAAAAGTTTCTCCTGCACTTACTATACTGTAGTCCAATTTAATATTATCTGACTTGAGCTTGTTTAAAGAACCCCTGGCCTCAGTTAGATCTGCAAGTACATCCCCAGGCAGGGAGGATTTCTGAAGAGTCTGTAAGGCCTGCATTTTCTGTAGAAGCTGCATCTTTTGCTCCTTCTGTCGTCTCACATTGGAACCAAGCTTAATTAGTTTCCCACTCAAAACACATTTATGAGCCTCCCGCAACATAATGGCTGATACATTTGTACTCTTGTTAAGGGAAATGTGATCTTCAATACACTGTTACAACTGATCCCTGCAGTAAGAATCCTGAAGAAGAAGCTTGTTGAGTCTCCACGAACATATAGTAGGTGGAGGATGGAATATTCTAATCGTAAGAGATGTAGCATGGTCTGACCAAGTTAGATTTTCTATCTCTGCATTTTCAGTCATTTGAAGGTGTTTGTGTTCTAAAAGCAAATAGTCGATCCTAGAATAAACATTATGAGGGTGAGAGAAAAAGGTGTAATCCTGATCCACAGGGTGCCGCAATTTCCAAGTGTCTGCTTGCTGATGTTCATGTATCAAACAACGGACATTGCAATGTAATTTATCTGGACGAGTAGTGGATGTAGAAGATGAGTTTATAGGGCAGGGTGAAGAACCCAAATCAAGTCACGCCCCAGCACCAGAATCCCAGATTTCAAAGACTGTATCTGCTCAAGCAAGCGACTAAGAAATGTGGAATCTGGAGCTGCCTCTCTATGCCAAAAAGGAGGTACCCTACCCCTAAAAGAATCAAGCTATAAAAAGTGGTAGGTATAGAGGGGTGTGGTTCATCAAATCGACAGTGTCTAGGTCGACATTGTTTAGGTCGACCACTATAGGTCGACAGTCACTAGGTCGACATGGATGGAAGGTCGACAGGGTTTCTAGGTTGACATGTGCTAGGTCGACAGGTCTAAAGGTCGACATGAGGATTTTTTTTTTGTGTCGTTTTTTTCGTAGAGTGACCGGGATCCCAAATTAGTGGACCGCGTCCCCTCGCATGGCTCGCTTCGCTCGCCATGCTTCGGGCATGGTGCCTTCGCTCCGCTGCCGCTTCGCTCGGCACACTTTACCGTTCCAATCGTAGTCCACGTGGATCGTTAAGTATGAAAAAATTCAAAAAAAGAATTTTTTTTTTAAAAACTCATGTCGACCTTTAGACCTGTCGACCTAGCACATGTCGACCTAGAAACCCTGTCGACCTTCCATCCATGTCGACCTAGTGACTGTCGACCTATAGTGGTCGACCTAAACATTGTCGACCTAGACACTGTCGATCTTCAGACCGGATCCCGGTATAGAGATGGCGCTACCTATTTAGCTGATAAGAGAACGATGGATATAAAAAAAATATTTATTTACCATAAAATTTTATAAAAAAATTGACCCTACATATAGCGATGTATGGACTGTTAAAAAACATCATGAGGAATAATCCTACCGAATGATGAGTAGGGGAGCAGCAGGTAGTAAATGGGACTCAAAAGAAAGGAACACCTGGGGGCATTTTGCAGGGAAAATTCCGGACTTCCCTGCACCATTTACCACCTGCTGCTCCCCTACTCATCATTCCTCATTATGTTTTTTAACAGTCCATACATCGCTATATGTATGGTTAATTTTTTAATCAAATTTTATGGTAAATAAGTAAATAAATATTTTGGTTTTTTATACCCCTCATTCTCTCATCAGCTAAATAGGTAACACCATCTCTATACCTACCACTTTTTATCGACTAAGAAATGTGGGTTGTTGTAAAGTTGGGGCATAAACGTTAACAAATGTAAAGGTTTGGCTGTGAATCACGCATTTAATCAACAATCACCTACCTTCAGCAAGGACATGAGTTCCAACACTAGACAGAGGGAGACGACGGTGAAAAAGGATTGCCACACCTAACGTCTTTCCCTTACTTTTGGTGCTAAAGTAAGCCTGTGGATAGTCATGGTTGCGGATAATATGGGCTTTGCCCTCCTATAAGTGAGTTTCCTCTACAAAAGCCATGTCTGTTCTGTTCGCCCTTAGTTCTCTGATGAGTCTGTATCTCTTTTCTATAATATTTAATCCTTTAGAGTTAATCGAAATTATTTTAAGTTTAAGAGTCATTGGGGAGGACAGAGAGGCGAACATCTGATGCTTCCCTGTAATGGAGAACAGGCATAAAAATACAGGTACACCACCATTAATCCGCCACCCTCGGTTCCAGCACTGTGCCGGATTATCGGTTTTGTTATATTATTGGTGGTATTTTTGACGATGGTGTCTGCAGCATCCTGACACCACCCCCAGCAGCTTAATTCTAATTAGTATATCTCCAGCAGACCTTCTTCAGCCACACACCCCACTCCCGTCCGCAGTGCGATTCCCCGCTGCGGCCTGATTACCCACCCTAGCCAGACTCCCCAACCCACAGCCTGATTAAGCCTCTCGCTGCCAATCTAAGACCTCCCGCAGCCTATCTAAGTGCCTTCCGCAGCCTAGCTAGACCCTCCCGCGTTCCAACACCCACCCGCAGCCTAACTTCCCCCAGCACCTGTGGATTAAAAGAGTGGAGGTGTACCCGTAGCTAGAAACCCAGACCACAAGACCGAGCCCTGGTGAAAGGAGGGGATGGGAAGGGTAGAGTCATAGATAGAAAGAAAAAAGAGACAAAATCAGTATCAATTCTGAGAAAAACAATATAACCAACAAAATATGCTCCTAAAAAGCATGGAAAGAAGGAAAAAAAATCCTTCCATGATTAGGAAAAACATCAGTGGTATAGGGGCACTGAGGGAGTCAGTGCCAGCGACAGCAACAAGAGATGAGTAATAATCAAAATATCTCGAGTTGCACGTACATACAGAACTTGAAGCCCGAGACAGGGGTCATCACAAATTACTAATGTGTTCAAGTGTAAACAGTCTACTTAAGTAAACATCAGAATTGTTTAATGCAATCAATACAGTTCTAACAGAGGAACCTAGGATTTTCTAAAAAGTAACATAGCATGGCAACAAAATATATTCACCTCATAAGAGCAGAGAGGCACTGTCACTAGGCATATTCATGTCTAAAAGGTGACCGATCTCCTTGCTCAAAGGCACTAGGGACCTATAAAGAATGAAACAAAGTCCCCAAAACAGCAAGAAAAACAGCTACCTCGAAAAGGCAAATAAATGAAGGTCAACTGATGATCGGATGAGACTGTGTCAATTAACCCTCGGGTAAGGAAGATCAGTGAGGTTGATATCAGTGGGACACGTTCAAGTAACATCGGGTAAGGCTGCTTGATATTTCTTCCCAGTTCATCATCTGAAGCCTCTCACCGGTTGGAAGACTCCCTCCTGTGGAACAGCTTTCTGAGGCTGAGGGACTATGTACGTGTCCTCCAAAGCTGCCAGCACTGGCACAGGTATTCCCAAAACAGAGCGGAAGGTATCAAGGTCTGTCGGATCTCAGAATGTAGCAGTCTTGCCGTTGTGACATGCTTGTAGACCAAAAGGTAAGAGCCACTTGTATCTTCACTCATGTGAACGTAGGGCTTCAGTAAAGGGCTTTAGCAGGCGACATTGCTGGAGAGTGTGCCAGGACAGGTCCTGAAAGTTCTGGACCTGATTGCCATTAAAGTCCACACTGTCTATATTGTGTAATATCTGCAATATCTCCTCCTTTTCAGTGTAATATTGGTGGAGCCTCTACCAATAAACCGTGCCTCGGTTTATTGGTAGAGGCTCCACGAGGCATAAGAGCTCTATGTGCCCTATCAAAGGTGATAAGTGGATTAGCATCACTACCCAAAACCTCATTGAATATTTTTGTTAGTACATCTATCAATCCCTAGGGCAGATGTATTAAGCCTGGAGACGGCATAAGGAAGTGATAAACCAGTGATAAGTGCAAGGTGATAAACGTACCAGCCAATCAGCTCATAACTGTTAATTTACATATTGAAGCTAATTGGCTGGTGCATTTATCACCTTGCTCTTGTCACTGGTTTATAATTTCCTTATGCCTTCTCCAGGTTAATACATCTGCACCCCTGTGTGGTATATATATATTCAGGATAACTGTAGGTTATTCCGACATTCTCTGTTGTCGAGGTCATCTAGTTGTTGCAGAAGGAGCATTCCTTTAGCCTGGATGTGTACAGTGTATTATAAAGTCTGAAGGTCCTCCGCCATAGATGCCGCATGGACACCAGTCTGGTCATCAACTGGGATAAGTCAGCCTGGATGGCCGCAACTTCCTTACAAAACTGTCTCTTGGAGACGAGCTTCAAGGAGCTCAAAGCCTCTTGGATGGAAGTTCCTGTTTAGTCAGTAAGGATTTAAGGAGTTGCATTATGGTGGAGAGGTTGGGGGATCCCGCAAGGGTCACGTCTGCTGCATCACCCATCAGATATTGTTCTGATAAAGAGGGCGTACCTGCTGAAAAAGGGTGGGAAGAGGCTTCTGGAATTGCTGGAGATTAACCTGGTGTCTGCAGGAATTGGTGTAGATAAGGGTGGTGTGAAGATCATGACTGTTTAAGAGTAGATGTCGTTGAGAGGTTTCTCCTGTGTTTGCTCGTAAGAGCAGAGATAGTAAAGCACCAGTGATAGTGCAAGGGTTCTGATTAATTGTGCAAAAGTGTAGACTGTGTATGCATACAGGAAAGCTAGTACTGTCGCTGGTCACATCCCTCAGATAAAGAGGCCTAGGCATCCATGCACTTCAGTGGCAATGTGTCATCGATGCCAAGCTCATCTTGGAGAAGGCTATAGGGTCTTGTCAGCTCAAGGCATTATGGCAATAAACATGTATTGAGCCGCAAGCCCCTGGGTCTAAAAGCTATGTGTGAAAGGGGTATAAAGTACCTGGAAAATTACATGCATCTGTTTTTATTGTTATAGGTAGAAATGTTTAACTTTGGTACTGATATGTGATATGTATTTAATTTAGGGTAGTCATCTGTGTTAACCCTTCTTAAGCCGGGTACACAGTTTCCAGTTATCGAGCCAATCAGACCATACTTGTGTGTTTGCAGCACCGTTAGCCAAAAAAATGGCTTCAAACCGGCAAGAAATTGCTCAGTGTGTACGAGTGAAATTTGTAACCTAATCACTGGGGGTCATTCTGACCCTTCGCACGCTGCGGTTTATCGCTGCAGTGCGAACGGGTTGGAAATACGGATGTGTGTCGCTTGCAATGCGCACACGCGGCGTTGCCTGGCGACAGCCATCGCCGGGCAACGACCAGAAGAAAGTGATCGCTAGTGCGATCGCAAGAAGATTGACAGCGGGGAGGTGTTCCGGGGTGGATAGTCACCATTTTCCGGGCGTGGAGATCTGAACGCAGGCGTGTCCAGGCGTTTGGAGGGCGGTTGTCTGACGTCAATTCCAGGACCTTCATCGCTGGATCCATCGCACAAGGTAAGTAACTGCAGGGCTGTTCTTGTTCTGCACAAAACTTTTTTAGCATAGCAGGGCTGCACAAGCGATCGCAGCCCTGCTATGCTAAAATACACTCCCCCATAGGCAGCGTCTAGTTGATCGCACGAGCAGCAAAAAGTTGCTATGTGTGATCAACTCGGAATGACCCCCACTGTACGCATCGCCTACTACAAAAAAATCTGTGAGAATATGATTCAGAATGTAATAGTAAACCTAGCCTGAGTTGCTAACCTATAAATACTAGTTTCAGAGTGATTGCAGAATGATAACACAAGGTTAAATCATTGCAGAGGCCAAAATTCAAAATGTTAAGTTGTAGCAAGTACAAAAAATAGAGACATAAAATACTTGAAGTATTTGATAGTGGCCAGAATTCTTACAGAAGAAGACAGATCTGCACATAAAAATAACATTGAGCCTAATAAGATTTTCAACAAATATACATTACATCATCATTATGACCAGAATATCCAGTATTAATCTTTATAGTTTATTGCCTTCCATTTTAGGGAGACAAGATATTAATGTGGTAGTGCCCATCTTCAAATTGCATACTATTTATCTGTAAAGGTATCATACTGCAAAACTGTTACCTAGTGCTCCTAAAATTTTTTTAAAGCAGTATGCTATATTATCATCCTTAGTTCAGTGCCAACAGACATCATAAGTACAGTGTCAGGAGGGAACATTCTTAATAATGATGTCTGTTAACACCAAAACACTGCTTTTATATATTTTATATTTGAGGGTTCCCTTCCCTCCCGGGCCATCCGACATAGTGCGTACACACTGAGTGATACCGCAAACGATATCACTCAGTGATGTCGCACCCTGGCCGGCCCGTACATGCAGTTTTGTCCGACATATCCAAAATTGACCTGCATGTACAGCCGGCAGAGAGGGTCGTTAACGACCTCCGGGAACGTGCATCGGCCTTCGTTTGCAGCATACACACTATTTTAGTCAGTATCGCTCAGTAGGAGGAAAATGAGCGATATTAACTAAAATATTGCACAGTATGTATGCACGTTAACTCTAAACAATGTCAGACTGACCCACAAGGGTACAGGGGAAACACCTGGTGTCCCCACTGCCTGAGGGCCCACTCCCTATTTTCTACCATGCATTTCTGTTATTAATCTGGTACATTATCATGCATGCACTATTGTTACGGTATTTACAATATTTATAAATGGACCCAGACCATACACTCTCTGATGGTTAGCCAAGGCTCTATGGGGGCTGGCCACACCACCTCTATAGACTGACTAAACCCTTAAACTTGGGCCCCCATATTATATGGTACTCTATTCTGTAGATAATAATAATAATAATAATAATTTCTCTGGCTGAGTCCACAGGATTATCCACAGGATAACATTGGGATATTGTCGAGCGACAGCGAAAATGGCACCAACACGGTCACGAGCTTTCTGGCCTCCCAGGATGCATTGGGGCCTCCACTATATAGTCCCGCCCACTGACTCAGTCAGATCAGTTTTTTGCTTGGTGCGGCAGGAAGCCGCATGGTCACAGGGCTGCTGTGAAAGCAGCCTCAAGTTTTCATTACTTTATTTTTATAGACTTACTGTTTTGGTTTGAGCAACTTCTCTTAACAGCGTCTTAAACGTGTATTAGAAAGAGTCGCTCCAACAACTCCCCACCGGGTCGCAACAACGCTTACCTTCGCGGTACAGTGCTGTCTCGACGGGCGTCTGTGTCGGATGTTCTAGCAGGTCCAGCAAGACGTTACCAGGCTGTGGCCGGAGCATGGGGAGACAGTGAGTATATGGACTTCCTCTTACTAGAGGAGTCAGGACACAGCTACGCTGATTTGGTGGAGACTACAAACAGCGTGTTGATGCGCCGAACATCTCGAGTGTGACAGCGCTACGCTCCGGGGATCATAGGCGCCAGGACTAGGTGAGGCCGCGATCCTGGGAGTTTAAGTCAACAGGGGGTTTCAGACGCTCTCCTGGCCGTCCCTCCTCCGAGTTCATGGCCAGTTCCCGCGGGTCTCTCATTTCATGAACTGAATGACCTCACTTCCGGCTCAGACGCTACCACGAGGGTACTCTGTCGCAGCTTAGACGCTGCGGTTGTGTACACTGGATATAAACCCGCCCAGACCGAGTCGCAGGCCTTTAGTGTCTGCATGCACGTGGAGTCGCTCAGCGTCCGTGTCCGTTGGTGAGCGTCCGTGTCCGTTATCAGTTACCAAGAGTGGCAGTGTACACCAGTAGCGTCTGAATCCACTCAGCGTCTTTCGAGCGTCTTTGCTTGGATATGGAAGTGTGGTGAGTCTCCCTGTATCCCGCTCCCTGGAGGCAGGGTATACAGTACTAAAAATTCCTTCTACTTCTTAGTGTGCACTGTTAATTTTTAGTACCTATTGCATATGAGACCTGTATATTACTGTGTTTTCTGCATGTTATGTTGAAAAAGAACCAGTTAAACAGAAGTACAATTTTCCTACTTATGTATAAGTTATTATGGAGGTTGTATTCTCATATGACAATGTCTAATGCTTTAACATGTGACTGACTGCTAGTATGTGTGCTGACTTTTCTGTGTAATGTCAGTACTGTTCTGACCCTCAAATCAGGTGCACTGTGGTCAGATTGATTTCACCTCTATATACTGATTATAGGGTGTGGTTCAGTCACAAAATTGTGTAGTCAATATCAGAAAAAATGTCTGTGAGCGGCAAAAGTGATGAGGAGAATTTGTCAAGCACTCCGTATGATGATCAGTCGCAGAGCTTTAGTTCAGATGATGTAGCTGAACTCATTAATGCAGTAAAGGCTGTGCTTTCTCTGGAAGAACCAGCCAAGACAGCGTTAAAAGCAAAAGCACCTGTATTCAAACGAACAAAGTCAGTGAAAACTGAATTTCCAGCGTCAGAGGAGTTGACGGAAATGATGGATGAGTCTTGGGCAGCGCCCGGTAAAAAGTATAAGATTCCTAGGAGATGGGATTCTTATTATCCATTTCCTGCTGGAGATTGTTCGAAGAGAGAAGTTCCTCCAAAAGTAGATGCACATGTTCTGCGACTAGTGCACAAATCTGCTTTGCCACTGTCATCTACCTCTTTGAATGATGTCACAGACAGGAGGGTAGAGAGCCTATTGAAAAATATTTTTTCTCTTGTGGGTGCAGTGGTAAGACCTGCTATGGCTTCGGCCTGGGTAGCAAAGGCAATGGGCGAATGGATAGAGGAACTAGAGAATGACATCCCCTCTCCTACTAGGAAGCAAGAGGATCGTCTTTGCCGTTTAAGACAATCTGCCCAGTATTTAGAAGAAGCAGCCATTGATGTAGGCACTGTTGCTTCTAAAGCTTCAGCCCTGGCAGTAGTCGCTCGCAGAGCAGTCTGGCTACGGACCTGGAAGGCAGATGCGGAGTCCAAGAAGGAATTGGAAGCATTGCCTTTCGTGGGTAATATATTATTTGGAAAACCTTTATCGGATATCCTAGAGTCAGAGGCTGAATCGAAGAAGGTCAGATTTCCGGCTACCTACAACCCTAAGTCCAAGGGTTTAAAATTTCGCTCATTTCGCTGGCAAAGCAAAGTGAAAGGTAAAGAGGAGCCTAAACAACCCCAGTTTAAATCCAGGGGTAGGAAGCAGTGGGCTAGCAAAAAGCCAGCTTCCAAACCTGAACAAAAGCCCTCAGCCTGAAGAGACGGGCCTCCGCCTGGAGGATTCCAGGGTTGGGGGCCGACTCCTGCAATTTGCACCCACATGGCAACAGTCAACAACAGATACCTGGGTGCAGAAGGTAGTATCTCAGGGGTATGGGTACCCATTCAGGAGGCAGCCTCCTCAAAGATTTTTTTGCACCAGCCCGTCTCGTATAGAGTCGAAGGCCAATGCCCTGCAAGAAGCAGTCCAAAAATTACTGCAGTCAGGTGTGATTGTCCCAGTACCTCCATCACAAAAGGGACAGGGGTATTACTCCAATCTGTTTCTAATCCAGAAACCAAATGGGTCATATCGACCAATTCTAAATCTGAAGATGTTGAACAATTACATATGGATCCCGAAGTTCCACATGGAGACGTTACGCTCCATAATGTTGGCTATGGAACCGGGAGACTATATGGTATCTCTGGATGTGCGGGATGCTTACCTACATGTGCCTATAGCACTATCACATCAGTGTTACCTCAGGTTTGCCATCCTCAAGGAACACTTCCAGTTCCAAGCTTTGCCCTTCGGGCTAGCTACAGCACCCAGGGTGTTTACCAAGATCATGGTGGTTATGGCAGCTTGTCTGCGCAAACAAGGGATAAGGATATTCCCATACCTAGATGACCTATTAATCTTAGCACAGTCGCAAGATTTACTGTTGAGCCATCTCCAACAGACGATAGTTTGTTTACAGAGACACGGGTGGCTCATAAATTGGGAGAAGTCGTCCCTGAATCCATCACAGCGGATGGTTAATTTGGGAGCCATATTGGATTCAGACCTACAGAGAGTTCTCTTACCAGAGAAGAAAATAGTCAAGGTGCAGGTCATGGCTCAGGAAGCGTTACAAGCCCAGACAATGTCAGTCCATGCAGCAATGCGACTGTTGGGTCTGATGGTATCAACGTTCGACATGGTGGAATATGCGCAATTCCACTCCAGACCATTGCAGCATCTCATTTTGACAAAATGGAACGGAAATCATCAAACAATAAAGAAGCAGATGATAAAGATTCCAGTAAATGTAAAAAGGTCTCTAGCATGGTGGCTACAGACAGACCATTTAAACAAGGGGAGACCCTTTTGGATAAAAGAGTGGCAAGTCCTGACGACAGATGCCAGCCTGCAAGGTTGGGGGGCGGTACTCGGAAGCCTATGGTTCCAGGGAAAATGGACCGCAAGGGAAAGTCGCCTGCCGATAAATCTGTTAGAAATAAGAGCCATTTACTTGGCCCTAGTTCAGGCAAAGGACAATCTACAAGGAAGACCAGTCCAGATCCGCTCAGACAATGCGACGGCAGTAGCATACCTAAATCATCAAGAAGGGACTCACAGCAAGAGTCTGATGGAGGAAGTAACTCCCATTCTAAAGTGGGCAGAACTCCATCTCCCAGCATTGTCAGCAGTATTTGTCCCGGGTGTACTAAATTGGGAAGCGGATTTTCTCAGTCGGCACACCATTCAGGAAACCGAATGGGCACTACACCAAGAAGTGTTTCAGACACTGGTGAACAGATGGGGTCTACCGGAGATAGACCTTATGGCGTCTCGTCTAAACAACAAAGTTCCGAGGTACGGATCAAGAACAAGGGACCCAGGAGCAGTCCTGGTAGATGCACTGTCAGTAGAATGGAGGTTTCAGCTGGCATATCTGTTCCCTCCAATATCTCTGTTACCCAGAGTAGTGAGAAAGATAAAACAGGCAAAAGGAGCAATCATTCTAATAGCTCCAGCTTGGCCAAGAAGGCATTGGTACACAGATCTGTGGAGAATGTCCGTGGAAGCACCGATACTGCTCCCTCAACGTCCAGATCTGTTAATGCAGGGTCCTTGTTGTCACAGTCATCTGGATCGCCTGTCTTTGACGGCGTGGCTGTTGAAACCTCTATCTTAGAGGCTAAAGGATTTTCAAAGCAAGTAATCCAAACCATGCTTAGAGCAAGAAAGCCTTCTTCGGCCCGTGTATATCATAGAATATGGCTAGCCTATATTCATTGGTGTTCTGGAAAAAATTACAATCCAAGAGCCTTTAAAGTAGCTAGAATTTTGGATTTTCTGCAGGCAGGATTGGATAAGGGGTTGAAGGTTGCTTCCTTGAATGTGCAAGTCTCAGCGTTGACTGTATGGTTTCGGCAGAAGATTGCTGACCTACAGGATGTACGTACGTTTTTCCAAGGAGTAGTACATATTCAACCTCCATTTGTTCCTCCTGCAGCTCCCTGGGATTTGAATTTAGTTCTTAAATTTCTCCAGGGTCCTTTGTTTGAACCACTTGAGAGAGCGGATCTTAAGTGGTTAACGATTAAAGTTCTTTTTTTACTGGCAATGGCGTCAGCCAGAAGAGTGTCAGATTTAGGAGCATTATCATGTAAGTCTCCTTTCCTAAGTTTTTTTCCAGACAGAGCAGTTCTCAGAACGAGATCTAGTTATCTTCCAAAGGTGGTGTCAAAGTTTCACCTGAATGAAGAGATTGTAGTCCCAGCTTTTCAGGTATCGGGACTATCTGCGGGAGAAGCGTCACTGGACGTGGTCCGGTCTTTAAAAATCTATATAGATCGTACTAGTGCCATCAGGAAAACAGATTCCCTCTTCATCCTCTACGGATTCCATAGGAGAGCTTGGCCTGCTAGTAAACAGACGCTGGCGAGATGGCTCCGAGTGGTAATATCTGAAGCTTATTCTCATGCAGATCTCCCTATTCCGGCTAATGTCTCTGCACACTCTACACGTAAGGTAGGTCCTTCTTGGGCAGCACAACAGGGTGCATCAGCAGAACAGATATGTAAGGCAGCCACATGGTCTTCCATAAACACATTCATCAGACATTATGCCTTGGATACTTTTGCCTCTCATGACGCAGACTTCGGGCGAAAGGTCCTCCTGTGCAATCAGGAGCGTCCCCACCACTAAAATGGCTTTGGTAATCCCAATGTTATCCTGTGGATAATCCTGTGGACCCAGCCAGAGAAATAAACGTTATGGTAAGAACTTACCGTTGATAACGTGATTTCTCTTATGTCCACAGGTATCCACAGGGATCCCACCCGGACGCATCTGATTTGAGGATCTAGACAAACACTAAAAACCTCTTCCTTCTTGTATGGAAGGGTGTGCATGTGTGTTCTTATCGCCTGTACAGGTCTCTACCTAATGTTCCTGCCTATAATCGCTGTGGAAAGAACTGATCTGACTGAGTCAGTGGGCGGGACTATATAGTGGAGGCCCCAATGCATCCTGGGAGGCCAGAAAGCTCGTGACCGTGTTGGTGCCATTTTCGCTGTCGCTCGACAATATCCCAATGTTATCCTGTGGATACCTGTGGACATAAGAGAAATCACGTTATCAACGGTAAGTTCTTACCATAACGTTTATTTTATTTATACTGCGCTCTTTCACCAATAGGACTCAAGGCGCTTAACAGAATGAACATGATAAAGTACAGAAACAATGAAGTATAGAAAAGCTTTTCATAAAATACAGAAAACATGGAGATACTAAAGGGACATTAAGGAAATGCTTAAGTAAACAGGAAAGTCTTGAGTCTTTTTTTGAAGGATTCTAGAGTGGGGGCCTCTCGAACTGTGAGGGGAGGTTGTCAAAAATTCTGTCTAAATTACACAGGACATGTACTTCCTTTATAATAATCAAATTGTATTTTTAACGTACTTGGAATAATAAGTGCAGACACTACATTGATTGTAGCTTTGGATAGAATACATAAATTTAACATAACATTGTGACAAAAAAGTAAGGGATCATGAGGATTGCTGGAAGTTTAGTCTATCAAAGATGCACTTACAGTATTTGCAAATGATTTATTCGGTCTGTGGTTAAGGAAACTCTCCTGAAGCAGAACATGCATGGGATCCAAATGATAGGCCGACACCATATGGTTGACATGAGTTTTTTTTTCTTTTAAATTCCCGAACTTTTATATACTTTACCATCGACATGAACTACAATTTAAAACGGTAACCTATGACGAGCGTAATGGAGCGGAGCGAGACACCTGGCCCAAAGCGGGGAGGTGGTGCACTGATTGGGAGTCCGTATGCTCAAATCTACAAAGTGAAAGAATAAAACCCTAAAAATCTTTTCAACCTTTTGCTTGTGTCGACCTTTTTCACATGTTGACCTTGTGCATGTTGACCTTTGAGGGTCGACCTAAACACTGTCGACCTTCTGTCGATGTACTATACCACACCCCTTTTGCACAAGATATTGTCAAGGTGATCATGACAGAATTGCAGTGCAGCTTTGTGAATAAGGATGTGGTCCTTGTTTTTTTTCCTGTAGCTCTGAAGTGAAATAGTTAACATTCAACATGATGTTACTCTGCAATTGATAAGTTAACATAATGTTAACTGTTTACATTATCATACATATTAGAAAATAATACAATGAAGATACTAAGAAGGAAATTAAATTAACTGCAGTAATTTACCGCAGGCTAATTGAAGCAGCAGGCTATTCAATTAGTACTGAAGGCAGAACGCAGGCTGAAGTTAGCAGTCTACAAAAGAAATACCTATGAAATAGCCTGAATTCTGTGGGTTATCACCCGTTACTACTTTTTCTCACCTGGTAAATTACAGTATTATCTGTAATTGAATAACCCCAGACGTTAAACCCCAAGGCTACCACCCTTTGTCACCCGTGGTAAATGAACGCATCTAATTGAAACCCCCCCTCTTAAGGCTGTTTTCCAACCATGCAATATGACAGCACAAATACTGATTAGCATTATTATGTAAGTACTGTACCTTTGTGTGAATGCATCAGCTTGTATCTGAAAACCAAGACATGGTATCTGTAGAGTGGAAAGTTTTGCATTTTCAGATTGGAACATTTGGGTGGTTTAGAGGCATTCGTTGCAAGGTTTATCATTAAAGTGGGAACATTTTTGTACATTTTCTAGGATAAGATTGTTGAGCTGACCAGAGTGGAGATAACACATTAGGGACTGGATCAAAACGGGTTCACTACGATATGCCGGCGGTCGGGCTCCCGGCGACCAGCATACTGGCGCCGGGAGCCCGACCGCCGGCTTACCGACAGTGTGGCGAGCGCAAATGAGCCCCTTGCGGGCTCGCTGCACTCGCCACGCTATTTTATTCTCCCTCCAGGGGGGTCGTGGACCCCCACGAGGGAGAATAAGTGTCGGTATGCCGGCTGTCGGGATCCCGCGCCGGGATCCCGTCAGTCGGCATACTGAAGACCACCCGATCAAAACAATACAACACTGAGCCTCTTAGAAACAATTGGGTAGTGGTACGGATGATACCATCCTAGCCACCCAGTGTTCGATTAAGAAGATTGACATTATAATCGTGTTCCTGTCGCGGTCTAAGGAGACGGACCGCAACGCTAGTGTGGACGTTGTCACTAAGCAGGGAACCCACTAGACCACCAGGGTATAGGAGTACAGGTCAGGTGTACTAACGCCCAGTTTAAGAAGACTCCGTAGTAGAGATGAGCGGGTTCGGTTTTACTCGGTTTTACTCGGTTCTCAAAACGGCATCTAATTGGCTCACGGATGTCACGTGTTTTGGATAGTCCGTAGTACTGGCGGTGAGGACCAGCATAGGGTAGCCGGCGCTTGACCTATAGCCCCTCCCCTGGCCCATGGCGCCATCTACTGCAGATTTTCCCGCCGTGGAGCTGCCACACACACTCCCTCACTCCCTGACTGAGACGCTGGGCGCCATCTTTACAGCATAGCTGCGGCTGGTCTCCAAAACTGCAGGACAAGGTCTCCCTTGTAAAGCCTCCCGTATACAGCGCTGTGACTTTACAAATACTTGAATTTTCTACATATCATTATACAGACAGCGTTAGTTAAGAAAGAATGTACCTATTACAGGATATATTGTACGAGTATTCACGAGGACCGACAGATAAGCATGTGGAGGGTTGCCTGAAATCTATTTACTCCCTTGCAGGAGCTGTACATAGACCCACTATTGCAGTCTCTTGGGCTGCTAAAGGTATTGAAGCATGGGTTCAGGCATTAGAGGAAGAGCTGCCCGAGGATATATCTGACAATGCCAGACAATAGCTGTCTCACATTACCACCACCACCTATTACATTCAGAAGGCGTCCTCTGAGGTGGATGTGTTGGCAGCCAAGGCGTCGACTACGTCTGTCCTGGCTCGCCGTATTCTGTGGTTGAGGTCATGGAAGGTGGGTCTAGACTCCAAAAAGACTTTGGAGTTACTCCCCTTTAAGGGGGACATTTTGTTTGGGGAAGACCGTAATAAAATTGTGTCTGAGTTAGCAGCTGCTAATACTGCTTTTCTCCCAATTACTAATCCTTCTGCACATAAGGCAAAAGGTACCTATGTCCCTCCGCTGGCTCCATGGGATCTGACTGTTGTCCTGAATGGCCTGCAAGAGTCTCCATTTGAACCTCTTTAGTCGGTGGACCTGAAATGGCTAACAGCCAAGGTCCTGTTTTTATTGGCTATTGCCTCTGCTGGAAGGGTGTCGGATTTAGGCGCTGTGTCCTGTCGTCCACCCGATATTTCATTTTAGATCTCACCCTGGTTATTTACCTAAGGTGGTGTCATCTTTTCACCTTAACCAAGAGATTGTGGTTCCAGCCTTTATCTCTTCTGATTTGTCACCCAAAGAGCGGTCTTTGGATGCGGTAAGGGCTTGCCGTATACATGTGCAGAGGACTGCCTCTATGAGGATGTCAGATTCCCTTTTCATCTTGTTTGGTTTTCACAAACGTGGCTGGCAGGTGAATAAGCAAACCTTGGCCAGATGGATAAGAATGGTGATTGTACAAGTTTATGCGCATGCTGGTCTCCCAGCTCCTGCTGCTATTAAAGCCCATTCTACTCTGTCTGTTGGACCTTCTTGGGCGGTCCGCCATGGAACTTCCAATTCTGCAAGGCGGCTGCGTGGTCCTCAGTGAACACGTTCATTAGGTTCTATACCTTTGATACTTCCGTCTCCCAGGATGCTTCCTTTTTGGCGCCGGGTTCTCATACTTACTAAAGCGCGTCCCCTCCCTTGAGGAACTGCTTTAGGACATCCCCAATATTTCCCTGTGGAACACAATGTACCCTGTTGCAGAAAGGAGCATTATGGTAGACTTAACCATTGTTAACGCTCCTTCTGCGAGTTACATTGGGTTCTACAGGGCGCCCACCCTGACGCACCTAGCTTCCATGGGTTTGTATGGCATTAGCCGTTGGTCCCTTCTACTGTCGTGAGAATGTGGTTCTATGTGACTAACATCTGCCTTCTCCCTTGTCTGCTCCTGTATTGGACTGGTTAACGAAACTGAGCTCACAGTGCCTGGAGGCGGGGTTATAGAGGAGGCCCCAATGCATCCTGGGACAGACTGAAGCTTTAGCCTGTTGGTTTCTCTGTATCAAGATCTACTCTACACCCCAATGGTTCCCTGTGGAACCCAATGTACCTCGCAGTAAGAGCGTTAACCATGGTAAGTCTATTTTAACTCTCCTTTTATCTTTTTTTAAAGACTTTTTCTATTAAGCTAGACATTTGTTTTCATTTCGTGTTCTTTTATGCCTGAAAATTAATCAACCAATGCCTGGTAAGTAATCTTTATTAAAACAACTCTGTTAATATTTGTTATTGTTCGGTGTGCTTTAATAGTATATATTTGTACAAAAAGAACATTTTTGAGATGTGGAAAGCAAACTCCTGAATAAACTCTCCATCTGCATATTGGAATAGAATGTATTTAAGATGAGCATCCAGTATGATTATCTTCAAACTATAAATTTGATAAACAAAAGTACATTGCAGAGTACATTTTAGTTAAAACTGTTCTGCGGAAATAATCCACTAAGACATTGACCTCAGCATCGGTGTCTAAGCGTCACATGATAAGTGCACACAGAAACCATTCATCTAGTTTGTGTAGATGGATATTTTGTTTTAAGAGGTTTAAATCCTTCTGTTATTGTGTCTTGATATAGCACATCACTCAAAGGCACTGAATCATTAACATTGCTTTTATTGGATTTCTCTGAGCCCCCATATGCCCTCTTAGCCTTCCCTGCTTGCGTATTCAAGGTAATTGGGTCAACCATTGGAGACAGATGTCTACTGTCAAGCAGGCTTATGTTGAATGGTAAATATATTTCATACATTTGTGGACACCACTGTGTTTGGAATATTGCTAGAAACCGCTTACTTTTCCTACCTCAAATATGTACATTTAACTTAAGTTCATAATCAGTGTATAATGTCTATGTACTGTCTCAATTGGTTTTTTTATTTAATTATTTTTGTGTAGACTTCTTTACAGACCTAGGCTAAACTGTTTAAGGGTCAGAGGCTATACCAAGGTTGAGAAGCTGACTTTCTTGTATTGGCATTTCATGCGCCATCAGACAACATTTATATACAGATCTACTGTCCCAGTCTGGAAAAACCAGCTTTGTTTCTATTTTATGATAAAAATCAGAAATCATGCCATTCATTAAAATAAACGTATGGGAGCAGATCAAATGTAATACAATTAATTAGACTTTACTGAAACTAGAATAAAGCTGTGTACACATTAGACGATTTTTGTTTACAATGTGGCCGAGTCCGATGGATCGGAGTGACACTTAGTTAAAATCGTCCAGTGTATACGCTCTATGTTTCTGACGATGCGTGCTCCCATTGCCCATCAGCTCTGCGTGCAGCTCAATCTGGCGACATCACCAGCGAGGGCCAATATGCCAAATGCAGTGTGGCCCTCGCTCCCCAGTGCCTCACACGACGTTGCTTCATCGCTGCCGGCACCCCAGCCAGCAAGTGTGTATGCACTTATTGATGCTGGCACTCCAGCCGGTTCCCATCGCCACTGATGTCATGCTGGGTACACTTCGTCTAATGTGTACCAAGCTTAAGAACCCAAGTTAAAAACTTTGTGTAATGTGTTAATTTTAATTTCTCTTACGTCCTAGAGGATGCTGGGGACTCCGTAAGGACCATGGGGTATAGACGGGCTCCGCAGGAGACATGGGCACTCTAAAGACTTTAGATGGGTGTGCACTGGCTCCTCCCTCTATGCCCCTCCTCCAGACCTCAGTTAGATCCTGTGCCCAGAGGAGACTGGATGCACTGCAGGGGAGCTCTACTGAGTTTCTCTGAAAAAGACTTTTGTTAGGTTTTTTATTTTCAGGGAGCACTGCTGGCAACAGGCTCCCTGCATCGTGAGACTGAGCGGAGAGAAGCAGACCTACTTAAATGATAGGCTCTGCTTCTTAGGCTACTGGACACCATTAGCTCCAGAGGGTCGGAACACAGGTCTCACCCTCGTTGTTCGTCCCGGAGCCGCGCCGCCGTCCTCCTCACAGAGCCGGAAGATAGAAGCCGGGTGAGTATAAGAAGAAAGAAGACTTCACAGGCGGCAGAAGACTTCTGATCTTCACTGAGGTACCGCGCAGCGGTAACGCTGAGCGCCATTGCTCCCACATTCACACACACTGACGACACTGTCTGGGTGCAGGGCGCAGGTGGGGGCACCCTGGGCAGCAATTATAAACGTCTAGGGACACTGGCATAGATATATATATACGGCGGAGGCAGTTTATTACAAAAACCCCCGCCAGTATGAAGATTTGAGCGGGACCGAAGCCCGCCGTTGAGGGGGCGGAGCTTGATCCTCCAGCACTAACCAGCGCCATTTTCACCACAGCACGCTGCAGAGAAGCTGGCTCCCCGGACTCTCCCCTGCTGAACACAAGTACAGAGGGCACAAAAGAGGGTGGGGGCACATTTATTTGGCGCAGTGAGTGTGTGTGTGTGTGTATGTATATATATATATATATATATATAAAAGCGCTGTACTGACTGGGATTGTATTCCAGTGTCCGGTGGCACTGGGTGTGTGCTGGCATACTCTCTCTCTGCCTCTCCAAAGGGCCTTATTGGGGGACTGTCTCCATATAGATATATATCCCTGAGTGTGTGGGGTGTCAGTACGTGTGTGTCGGCATGTCTGAAGCGGAAGGCTCATCTAAGGAGGAGGTAGAGCAGAGGATTGTGGTGTCTCCGTCGGCGACGCCGACACCTGATTGGTTGGATATGTGGAATGTTTTAAATGCAAATGTGTCTTTATTACATAAGAGATTGGACAAAGTAGAGTCCAGGGAAGAAACAGGGAGTCAATCAATGGCTTTGGCTGTGTCACAGGGCCCTTCAGGGTCTCAGAAACGTCCCCTGCCCCACGTAGCAGACACTGATACCGACACGGATTCTGACTCCAGTGTCAACTACGATGATGCGAGGTTACACCCAAGGGTGGCCAAAAGTATTCATTACATAATTATTGCTAAAAAGATGTTTTGCATATCACAGATAACCCCTCCGTCCCTGACACGAGGGTATGCATGTTTAAGGAAAAGAAACCTGAGGCAACCTTTCCCTCGTCTCATGAGCTGAACGCTTTATTTGAAAAGGCTTGGGAAACTCCAGACAAGAAACTGCAGATTCCCAAGAGAATTCTTATGGCGTACCCTTTCCCCGCGCAGTACAGGTTACGGTGGGAATCCTCGCCCAGGGTGGACAAAGCTTTAACGTGCTTGTCCAAAAAGGTGGCGCTACCATCTCCGGACACGGCAGCCCTCAAGGATCCTGCTGAACGCAGACAGGAAACTACCTTAAAATCAATTTATACACATACGGGTGCCTTGCTCAGACCGGCAGTAGCGTCGGCATGGGTATGTAGCGCAGTAGCAGCATGGGCAGATAACTTGTCATCTGACATTGACACCCTAGATAGGGATAGCATTATATTGACCTTGGGTCACATTAGAGACGCAGCCTTATATATGAGAGACGCTGAGAGAGACGTTGGGCTGTTAGGTTCAAGAGCCAACGCCATGGCTATTCCTGCTAGGCGAGCCCTGTGGACCCGCCAATGGACGGGTGATGCCAACTCAAAGAGACATATGGAAGTTTTACCTTATTTGGGGAGGTCTTATTTGAGGAGGGTCTCGCGGACCTTGTTTCCACGGCTACCGCGGGTAACTCTTCTTTTTTGCCTTATGTTCCCCCACAGCAAAAGAAAACACCACAATATCAGATGCAGTCCTTTCGGTCGCATAAGTCCAGAAGAGGCCGGGGCTCTTCCTTCCTCGCCAGAGGTAAGGGTAGAGGGAAAAGAATGCCAGGTGTGGTTCATCAAATCGACAGTGTCTAGGTCGACAATGTTTAGGTCGACAGTCACTAGGTCGACATGGATGGAAGGTCGACAGGGTTTCTAGGTCGACATGTCTAAAGGTCGACATGAGGATTTTTTTTTTGGGGGGTGTCGTTTTCTTCGTAGAGTGACCGGGATCCCAAATTAGTGCACCGCATCCCCATGCTTCGGGCATGGTGCCTTCGCTCCGCTACCGCTTTGCTCGGCACACTTTACCGTTCCAATCGTAGTCCACGTGGATAGTTAAGTATGAAAAAATTCAAAAAAAGAAAAAAATGTGAAAAACTCATGTCGACCTTTAGACCTGTCGACCTAGCACATGTCGACCTAGAAACCCTGTCGACCTTCCATCCATGTCGACCTAGTGACTGACGACCTATAGTGGTCGACCTAAACATTGTCGACCTAGACACTGTCGATCTTCAGACCGGATCCCAGAATGCCTGCTACGGCTAGTTCCCAGGAGCAGAAGTCCTCCCTGGCTTCTACTAAATCCACCGCATGATGCTGGGGCTCCACTGAGGGAGTCCGCGCCGGTGGGGGCACGTCTTCGACTCTTCAGCCAGGTCTGGGTTCTGTCAGACGTGGATCCTTGGGCGATGGAAATTAGATCCCAAGGCTACAAACTGGAATTCAAATAGGTGCCTCCTCGCCGATTTGTCAAGTCGACTTTGCCTGCTTCTCCCCCAGAGAGGGAAATAGTTTTAGCTGCAATTCAAAAGCTGTGTCAACAGCAAGTGATTATCAAGGTTCCCCTAGTCCAACAGGAATAGTACATTCAACCCTGTTTGTGGTCCCGAAACCGGATGGCTCGGTCAGACCCATTCTGAATCTAAATTCCCCAAACCTGTACTTAAAAAAGTTCAAATTCAAGATGGAATCGCTCCGGGCAGTTATCTCCAGCCTGGAAGGGGGGGATTTTATGGTGTCACTAGACATAGAGGCTGCATACCTTCATGTCTCCATATAGCCTCCTCATCAGGCGTACCTGAGATTCGCTGTACAGGACTGTCGTTACCAGTTTCAGACGTTGCCGTTTGGGCTTTCCACGGCCCGAAGGATTTTCACCAAGGGAATGGCGGAAATGATGGTGCTCCTGCGCAGGCAGGGAGTCACAATTATCCCGTACTTGGACGATCTCCTGATAAAAACGAGATCGAGAGATCAATTGCTGAAAAGCGTGTCGCTCTCTTTGAGAGTGCTGCTGCAGCACGGCTGGATTCTAAATCTACCAAAGTCACAGTTTATTCCAACGACTCGGCTATCTTTCTTAGGCATGATTCTGGACACGGAACAGAAGAGGGTTTTTCTCCCAGTGGAAAAAGCCCAGGAACTCCAGAACATGGTCAGAGACCTGCTAAAACCAAAAAGAGTGTCAGTCCATCAATGCACTCGAGTACTGGGATAAATGGTGGCGGCCTACAAGGCCATCCCCTTCGGCAGGTTCCATGCGAGGACATTTCAGTGGGACCTTCTGGACAAGTGGTCGGGGTCCCATCTACAAATAGATCAGAAAATAAGCCTGTCCCCCAGGTGGCTGCAGAGTGCTCACCTTCTCGAGGGTCGCAGGTTCAGTATTCAAGACTGGGTTCTGGTGACCACGGATGTGAGCCTCCGAGGATGGGGCGCAGTCACACAAGGAAGACATTTTCAGGGACTATGGTCAAGCCAGGAGGCGTGTCTACACATCAACGTACTGGAATTGAGGGCCATATACAACTGCCTACGACAAGCGGAGAATCTTCTTTGCGACCTACCGGTTCTGATTCAATCAGACAACGTCACAGCCGTGGCTCATGTAAACCGCCAAGGCGGGACAAGGAGCAGAGTGGCAATGGCGGAAGCCACCAGGATTCTTCGCTGGGTGGAGAATCACATAAGCGCTCTGTCAGCTGTCTTCATTCCGGGAGTGGACA